>NW_026882404.1:0-40839 GCF_032173495.1 Musca vetustissima
ATCGGAGTGTAGGAGTGGGATATGCACGTAGTTTTGGAAATGTTTTACTGATGTGTACGAAAAGTACTAAATCGTACTATAATTGGTACAATTTGGATTTGGGTGAACCGATAGAGCGGAAACAATGTATTTTGGAGTCAGGATCACTGTAGGGGATTAGGATTGGGGTCAGGAATCAGTTGAATCAATTCATATTCATGGGTACTAAATGGTACAAAATTTGGTACAATTTGAATTTTACGCAAACCCATAGAGCCAGCATGATGAAATTTGGAGTCAGGATCAATGTTGGGGTGTAAAATCGTGATATTTAGGAAGTTTTAAAAAATTGTACTAATGTGTATTAAATTGGGTACACTTTGAATTGTGAGTGGACCGATAGAGTTGGAATCCTGAAACTTAGATTTTGGATCACTGTAGGGGTGTGGGTTTGGTTTAAGTAGGAAGTATTGGGAATTCGTACTACTGTGTACTAAATTTGGTACAATTTGAATTGTATGTAAATCGATAGAGTTGGAATTCTGAAACATGGATTTAGGATCACTGTACAGGTGTAGGATTGGAGTATGTAGGAAGTTTTGGAAACTGTTGTGTACTATATTTGGTACAATTTGAATTGTGTGTGTGTGAACCGAAAGAATTGACATCCTGAAACTTGGATTTAGGATAATTGTGGGGGTAAAGGTTTGGAGTATGAAGGAAGTTTTGGAAATTGCCACAACTATGTACAAAATTTTATACTATTTGGATTTGTTTGAACCGATAAGTCTGGATTACTGAAATTGGGAAATTAAATCGGTTATACGATTACTGTTGGATGGTTGAGGTGGGTACTTATGGACATTTATATTAATGTGTGTTAATAAGAACTAAATTTGGTAAAATTTGGATTTAAGGTTACTTCTTGAAGTCGAATCATGAAATTTTGTACTTAATGGTACTACTAAATGGGATACAAATTGAATTTAGGTGAACCGATAGAATCCTGAAATTTGAAATTAAGATTGGGGTATGTGGGAATTCTACTTATAATTGTTAAGGTATGTGGTTATGGAGATTCATATTATTGTGCACTAACTGATACTCAATTTGGATTTGGGTGAAGCTATATTTGATTCGAGTACAAAGGGTAAAAAATGACACCAAATTTAGTATAGAGGTAGATTTCTGTTGCGGTCGGAATGGGTGTGTAGGGTTTAGATATAGAGGTAGATTTGAAAAACGTACTATAGGAGAACATATAGACTAAATGGTTCTAAAATTTTAATAATGGTCGATATAGGATATTAAATAAATAATCCCTCATTCGGTAACGAAGTAGCGAGTATATGCTAGTGTTTCCAATAAAAATCTTCAGGCGTGGATTTTTATACCCTACACAACTATGTTGTCAGGGTATTATAGCTTTGTGCAACCCCAATTGTTTGTAACGCCGCGAAATATTGGTCCTAGACCCACCTTTAAGTATACCGATCGTCATATCTCGACTAGCTGAGTCGATCTAGACATGTGTGTCCGTCCGTCTGTCCATTATAATTTGTAAACACGATACAGGCCACAGTTATGGACCAATCTTCACGAAATTTTGCATTTAGGATGGGTTCTGGCCAATGAAGACCCCTATTGTTTTTGGTAAAGATCGGTTAATATTTAGGGGATGAAATGGACCAAATACTAAATTTTTGTCGGTTTTTCTGGCCGCTCCAGAGGCCGCAGTTATGGTCCGAACGTCGTGAAATTTTACATGGAGAAGGGGATCGGGCCTAAGAATAAGCATGCCTGTTTTGATAAAGATCGGCCAATATTTAGGGGGTCAAATGGACCCTGACTTTTGTGTGAAAAATTACAAAATTTTTATTCTGGGGCGTATATACTTGCTCCTGAAGGACATATACTCGAGATGTTGATAGTTTGTCTAAGATGAGTTGTTGACCTTCAAATTGATACCAATTATATGGCTGTATGTACTCACATGCGGGATTTATCGGTATTAAGTAAAGATGATTATGCGCATATTATTACTATTACTCCATTAGAGGACGGAAGTGTCGCGCTGATTGCTTTAAAATTGTACATGAAGTTCCGATTATGGTCAAGGATTCCGCTTATAATTTTCGGTGAAGTTGAGATTTCATTCAGGGGGTGCAATGAACCGAAAACTTTAATTTTGTCAGATGCAGAACATCACATATTTTACAAGGTGAAGGGGATCTGACAAAATACTTAAATTTTCTGAGGGTCAAATCAACCAAAACCTAAAGTGACCAATTTTTTATTTTATTGCGTAAAAATTCACTTCAAGAAAAAACATTTTGGAAAATATGCAAGACATAGAAAGATGAGTTGTTGATCTATAATCGGTACAAAGGGTGCAAATATCACGAAATATTGCCCTGGCTCAGAATATAGAACCGCCGAAAGTGTACTTTTCGTGGTAGTTGTGTAGGGTATCATATGGTCGGCCCCGTCCGACTATACTGCTCCGCTCACTGGTTTAAAAATATTTTATTAATTTTTTCAAAAATATATTTTTAATTTCAATACAAGGTGTAGATTAAAAAAAATCGACAATCATAAGAAAAAAAATTTCACATAATGGTTTCAACATACACCTGTCTGCTAGCCAAGTGCGTATGTGAATTACCCCATATAGTCTTCCATCATTGGAACGAATGAATAGATACCCGCATCAGCATCAATGTTAAAATTTCAAGATTTTGTTGTGTGTGAATCTGAAGAGAATGAAAGGAAAAAACACAATAAGATTTATGATATATTCCGTTGAAATGTGCAACTTGTTGCAAATACTCTATATGTGGTAGAAAAACAGACGTTTGAAGTACGTGTGTGTGTTTTTTTTGAGCCATGGCAGCTTTTAAGACAAAGTGCTTCAGGATGCTTAAATACATCATCGTCAAGTTCTACTTCTTCTTCGTAGAACAAAAAAAGGAGCGTCTTTTTAGTTTTCTGCTTCTTTTTCTACTCTCTTGTATTAGGAAACTGGGTCAACAGGTTTGCTTGAGAGGGATCTAAACGCTGTGTGCTGTCAAAATTATTGATGTGCCGATTTTCAAAAAAAGGAAAAAAGAAAAACGACTTGAAATATTTCCCACACCTTGGTTTCGTTTTTTGTTGTTCAGCCATTTGTGGACCCCAATAAAAATGCCATAAATAAATCTGGTTCGAATGCCATATTGTATTTCAAATCGACGGAACACGCCTGCAACATTGTTTTGCAGTGCCGACCACTTTAATGTGAAATTGATACGACATACATTACGTGCTCCAAATGGGCTGCACTTTTATTTTCGCTTCGCTACTTTTACACTTCGCTGTTTCTTTGTTTGTTTTCCTGTAAGAAAGCTCGCGGTGTTGTTGGTTTCCTTTACATTAATGGTTTTTCCTTTTCATTTATTTTCTATGTCGAAGATGGAATATTTCCATCAATTTCCACATTACAACATGAAAAAAAAATTTTGAATGGAATTTTATTTTTAGATCGAAGGAAATAATTTTAAATTGCGGTAGTAGGTAACTGAATTAAACAAAAATTATTTTTTAAAGTTCCAAGGTCCGAAAATTTATATTTTAAAAAATTTATAATTGTACGAAAAAATATATTTTTAAAAAATCCACGCCTCTACAATTGCTTACTAACTTACTTTGCTGGCTTGTTACAGAACGGTTGTTCCATAAGCCGAGTTTAAAAATGATTTCCAAGTGCTTCGTTCTCGTGTGCATTTCCTCCAATTTGAAAGACCATGTTCCAAGATGTTTTCTACTTGGTCTTTCCATCTGATTCGTGGCCTTCCCCTCCTACGGGAACCATAAGTAGGGTCGCATTTATATGCCTTTTGAGCTGGGGCATTCTGATTCATTCGCACAACATGGCCTAGCCATCGTAGTCGCTACAGTCGGACAAAAGCTAAGTCTTTTTTTTAATATTTCAATATTTAAGACGAATTTAACAAAATCCAAATTATTCTCATCTTAAGCCTGTATCCCATGAAAAGTCATTGTAGACTATATTCGATACCCAATGGAAAATTTCGCCTCAATTGGGAAAAAAGTCGGGTTTTGGGCGCACCATCCCGTAGATCTTCCAGAGAATTTTTCTTTCCAACACCTCAAATACTGCCTCATCTGCTTGCGCAAGTGCCCATGCTTCAGATCCATATAACAGCACGGTTAGTTTCAGTAGCATCTGTTGGCCATCACAATTCTTCTCCGAATTTCAAAACTGATGTCAGTCGTTTTATTTATGACGGTACCAAGGTATATAAAATCGTTGACTACTTCGGAGCTGTAGTTATCAAGTTCCACAGTTGGTCCAAGTCTACTGGACGTCTACTGGCGCATTGATACCATCAGCTTGGTCTTCTCGCCGTTTACTGTTCAAAGGTGGCTTTTACCGCTCTCAATGTTCGACCCATTATATCGACGTCATTGGCGTAGGCGAGTGTGTTGTATGGTGTACAGGGTGCCATTTCTATTCACCTTTGCGTCTCGTATGACCTTTTCCAGCAGGATGGTAAAAAGGTCACACGACAAACTATCACCTTGTCTGAATCCTCGTTCGGCATTAAAGGGTTCCGAGGGGTCCTTTCCAACATTAACTGCTGATCTTGTGCCAGTTAAAGTTATCCTGCATAGCCAAATTAAATTTGCTGGAATGCCAAACGCAGACATGGCTTTATACACCTCTGAACGGATAGGGCTGTCGAATGCGGCTTTATAGTCGACGAATAGGTGGAATATGTCAATGTGGGTTCGTGGGTTTTTTCCAGGATTTGGCGCAGAGTAAAAATCTGGTCAATGATGGATTTGCCAGGTCTGAAGCCACATTGGTATGGTCCAAAAATGTCATTGACCATTGGATTCAGTCGTTCACACAGCGCACTTTGAATGCGATGGGAAGTAGACTTATTCCTCTATAGTTGGCACCTATCGTCTTGTCTCCTCTTTTGTGCATGGGACACGGGATGCTGAGGTTCTAATCATTGGGCATGCATTCTTCGAGCCAAATTGTACTAAATAGCTGGTGCATGCTCCTTACCAGCATCTGACCACCCGTCATAAATAGTTCGACAAAAATTAAGTATTTGATCCATTTCATCCCCTAAATATTAACCGATCTTTACCGAAAACAATAGGGGTCTTCATTGGGCCGAACCCATTCTACATGCAAAATTTCGTGAAGATTGGACCATAACTGTGGCCTGTATCGTGTTTACAAATTATAATTGATCAGCTAGTCGAGATATGACGATCGATATACTTAAAGGTGGGTAAGGGACCAATATTTCGAGGCGTTACAAAACTCATGGAGCTGCACAAAGCTATAATACCCCGACAACATAGTAGTTTAGGGTATTAAAATCCACGCCTCTATAACTGTTTCAAAAAATTATTTTTTAAAAATCCACTGCTTTAAATTTTCCAAAAAAATATTTCTATGTCTAAATGTCGCAACAATATTTTAAATCAAAGTTCTCCGTTGATGTATGTTGCCCTATATTTAGCCTAGTATTGCAACATGTTGCACATAAATTTCAGAACCTAAAAAAATACCATCAAAAACAATGCGCCCAACTGTCGAAACAAAATCTGTCACAATGATTGGGGGCAGTGGAAGGGAGGAGTGGGTGAGAAGTGGTGGGAGGCTGTTTGAACCTTAACAAATTGTATCACATCTAAGCCGCCACCAACGTTGCTGTTATGCTTTGTTAGACATGTTGACGATTTAATTGTTGCATTAAATTTTATGTTTAGTTTCTGTTCTGCATTTTTGGGGGACCACTAAATCCGCCATGATTTGTTTGGAGGGGGATTTGTTTTTCTTTTTTTTTCTATTTCAGCCACCATTCTCATTCAATTCTTTGTGTTATCTATCTTCTAATTTGTTGCATAAATGCTCACACACAGAGTGTAGACGGACAGACAGACATAGTGCAAACGAGCAAAATTTAGAACTGAAATGTCGCCATGTCATTGTCTACGCCATGCCATCAGTGTTGCCATATTTGGGGGTAAATTGGTCGATTTTCATCATCAAACTAATATATTCTATTGCCAAGAGACCTTATATATTTAACCAATGACATCGCGTCAATGAGAATTATGTTCACATTATGCAGGCTGTTCGTTACAATTAATGTCACATTTTCCCACAATAGCAACCCTTTTTTCCAAAAATCTATGTTTCGAAATTTTGTTAGACTTATTTAATATTTTCTGGAAGGAGCATTTTGAAAAACTTCTGGCATCAAATAGTGGCGGTGAAGAGGATACCCCAGAACCAATAATAGATGACGGTATAGGGTGTAGATCACCTAGCCAAGATGAAGTCAGAACAGCAATAAATCGGCTGAAGAATAATAAAGCAGTAGCTGCCGATGGGTTACAAGCCGAACTATTCAAGACTGGTGGTCAGATGCTGGTAAGGAGCATGCACCAGCTGATTAGTACAATTTGGCTAGAAGAATGCATGCCCAATGATTGGAACCTCTGCATTCTGTGCCCCGTGCACAAAAAAGGAGACAAGACGATATGTGCCAGCTATAGAGGAATAAGGCTCCTTCCCATCGCATATAAAGAGCTGTCCAGCGTACTGTGTGAACGACTGAAACCAATGATCAATGACATTATTGGACCATACCAATGCGGATTCAGACCTGGCAAATCCATCATTGACCAGCTTTTTACTCTGCGCCATTCGTCGACTATAAAGCCGCATTCTGCAGCCATATCCGTTCAGAGGTGTATAAAGCCATGTCTTCGTTTTGCATTCCTGCAAAATTAATACGGCTATGCAGGATAACTTTAACTGGCACAAGATCAGCAGTTAAAGTCGGAAAGGACCTATCGGAGCTCTTCAATACCGAACGAGGATTCAGACAAGGTGACAGTTTGTCGTGTGACCTTTTTAACATCCTGCTGGAAAAAGTCATACGAGAGGTAAAAGTGAACAGAAATGGCACTCTGTACACCAAACCACACATGTTACTCGCCTACGCCGATGAAATCGATATAATGGGTCGAACATTGAAAGCGGTAACAGCCACCTTTGAACAAATTGAGAAGGAGCTTCGAGGTAGTTTAAGATTTTATATTCCTTGGTACCGCCATAAACAAAACGAATGACGTTAGTTTTGAAATTCGGAGAAGGATTGTGATGGCCAACAGATGCTACTATGGTCTGAGCAAACAACTCAAAAGCAAGGCCACCTCCCGCTAGACCAAGCTCTCACTCTACAAGACGCTGAAACTACCCGTGCTGTTATACGGATCTGAAGCATGGGTACTTACGCAAGCCAATGAGGCAGCTCTTGGAGTGTTTGAGAGAAAAATTCTCCGAAAGATCTATAGGCCGATCTGCGTTGACGGCGAATATCGCCGTCGAATGAGCCATGAGTTGTACCAGCTATTCTCGGACATCGACATTGTTATACTTATTGAACTGCAGCGACTACGTTGGCTAGGTCATGTTGTGAGAATGGATGAAGATGCCCCAGCCCAGAAGGCATATAAAAGCGAACCAGCTGATGGTTCTCGCAGAAGGGGAAGGCCACGAATAAGATGGAAAGATCAAGTGGAAGATAACATTGCCGTATATGGTATTTCAAATTGGAAAAACTGCGCAAAAGACCGACGCGCCTGTAAATCTTTTTTAAGCTCGGCTTATGGAACGAAAGTTCTGTCAGAAGCGAGCTAAGTAAGTAAGTCATTTAATATTTTGCGAAAAGAAAAATGTAGCATCGCTTTCTAAATTTGTCGATTAACATCAGCCTCAAACTAACAAATTGTACCGTCAACTGACCACACATGACCACACATGAGAAACAACGTGAATGAGAATTATGTTCACATTATGATGACTGCTCGTTTAGAATGAATATCACATTTTCCAACAATCGCAACTCAATTTTCCACAAATTCATAGTTGAGATTTTTCAAGTTATGGCGGATTTTTACATTTTAGTAAAATGAAAAAAAGTGGCATCCCTTTTCCCCATCACCGGCATCATGCGGTGGTGGTGGCATGGAATCAAGCCAAACATGATTTTTTGCCTGATGCATTTATATTTATTTGTGTGTGTGTTAGTCTATGTATGTCGATCTATTTTTAAGAAGGTGCGCCTTTCCAGCCATTTACACAATTCATTCAACAAGTGGTGGTGATGGTGATTTCTGATGGTAGGTGGGTGGGTGCAACGACGCAACGTCGCCGCTGCTGACATTAGGCTTCTTTTTCCCAAGTGGTTTGTATTTTCATTTGGCATAGGATTCATTTAATTCAACAATTCTGTTATTCATTTTGTTGGCTGGTAATTGGGATTTTTTTTCGCCGCAAAAAGGCTAAGCTGCTAAACTATTGTTTTGTTAACCTTTTTGATTTGGTGCCTCAAATGGTTTTTTGGGGTTTTCAGTAAAGCTGTCTGTCTGCAAGTCAGTCATTGTGATAAATATATCAGGCGAGGGGGTCACAAGCACCATTACTGTTGTAACCTTTGTTAGCGGTTTGAATTGGTTTGTTGGAGAATTATTACAGGTCAGTGGTTAATAGAATATGTCAGAAGTGTTATTTACCAGGCAAGAAGGCAGACAGTCAGTCAGTAAAAATGCCAAAATTTAAATTACAAATCTATGTAAACTAATTTGTGTGACCGCACAGACATTTGTTGCACCTCCCGTCATTAAAAACAAAATTACTGGTTCGCCTTTTGACTCATTAGGTGTGATAAGTTAATAAAACATATTTGAAAAAATCCTGAAGACTTCGAAAAATGGATTTTATTGCGAAATAAATTCCGTTTCAAAACGTTTAGATGGCATTTATTAAAGTGAAATTTACGAACATGTTCGTTAAAACCATGAAATTGTTTCATCAATACAATGAAACAGTTTCATCAATTGTTGTTGTTCAAGAAAGGGAATCCATTGTGGATGTTGTCCGGTTCTGACTTCTCTGTGTCTCAATTCAGGAAGCTTGTAACCTGTAACGGCTGCGTCTATAGACAATTCGGAGACGAGTGAATAGGCTTAGCTGGGCAATTGAATAAATGTAATGTTTCGTGTGATTGTCGTCCAGTTGCGAGTAGGTATCTTGCCGTCAATTCGTGCCCAGTAGAAATTGAGGTGGTTGACGCATCTTCATTTTAGCTGAGCTAAGACTACTCGTATCTAGGTAGCAGCTTATCATCGTTGTCCACATGTGGGTAGGTGGCCGTCAATTCGTGCCCAGTAAGAATTGAGGTGATTGTCGAATCCTCATCTTAGTTGATCTAATACTACTCGTGTCTAGGCATACCAGCAGAGCTATGGCTGGTTGATAGTGAAGAAGTATACCATTCATACGATACTATTCTATTGCCTGGGCGTTTGTATCAGTATGAATTCTATTCAGTACTGCTTACTAATGTATCTTACCGTCAATTCGTGCCCAGTACGAATTGAGGTGGTTGCCTTAGCTGAGCTAAAACTACTCGTGTCTAGGTAGCTACTTCTCATAGCTGTTTCTCATCGTCGTCAACATGCGAGTAAGTATTTTTCCGTTAATTCGTGTCCAGTAGGAATTGAGGTGGTTGCCGAATCCTCATCTCAGCTGAGCTAAGACTACTCGTATCTAGGTAACTGCTTCTCATAGCAGCAGAGCTATGGACGGTGGAGGGCCTCCAAGTATACGATATGATTATATTGCCTGGGCGTCTGCATCGGTGTGAATGCTATTCAGTCCTGCTTCTTAGGCCTGCTTTCGAACCAACCAATACCTTGGGGTAATTGGTAGTCGGAATCTGTTCTCTATCAAACATTAAGTTCAGCGGGAGCTTGATTTTAGCTGTCTAAAACATGGCTTTTGTGGCGTATTTTTGCATATTCCTCCGATGGAAAATCATCATACTTTACGTCTCTATGTCGTCCGGTGCGCTCGGCTGATAGCATCGAGAGCCTTCGATAGTTAAATGACCCACCATGACTGTTCGGTTGCACGGAAAGTCCTCTACTAATATATGTGGAAATGGTGTGCAATGCTCTTGTTGTGTTCTGCATTTTACGGTGATGAAGACATAACAAATACAACATTCTTACCATGTCGAAGTAACACAGAAGCTGATAAGATGGTTAATGAATTGAGCAAGGAAATCGCCAAGCTCAGTACAGGGGCACAAAAGCGAAAAATTACCAAAATGAACCGAAGAAAACAAGACTAACCATCACGCCAATGCTTAGAAGGACATAACTGACGATTTTTTCACATCCTTGAAAGTGGCGAAGCCTGGTAACTCTGAAATGACGAACCGGAAATCACATAAGAGGAAGACAGCTGCAACAGATAGTAAGTAAGAAGTCAACATCCTATGCTCAGGTCGACAGGTGGCGCGAAAGAGACGTGTTCTGCTATGCAGTGATCGACGAAAACAGCGCATCTAGAAAACTAAAGTAGGAGACCCATAACGGAGGTGAAGAATTTGTTCAATAATAATATCACTATGGAGAACCTGCTGCAAAGGGGGCCATTGATGTGAATAGCTGCAGTTTCAAGGGGGACTATCTAATGCTAGAGTATGAGTCATCGAAGAGCACAGAAGCCTTGAGAAAACTAGTGACAGATATCGTACCGATAAACGAGACAATCGAACTTAAGTGGGTGAGGAAACAGGGCCTTCCTTAATTACAAAAGAGCAGACGAACGCAAAGAAAAAGAGCTTCCCATCGACCGGTAGGGAAGGCGCAGCATATCGACCGATTTTGGCAATATCGACTTTAATGTCGAGAAGAGGAGTACTGCATTCGAAACTTCCGTGAAGCTTGGCAACTCAAATATGACTAAACGGAACTCAGGTAAAAGGAAGACCGAGGCAACAGATGGTAAAAAGTCACCATCTTATGCTCAGGTCGACAGGTGGGGCGAAAAAGACGTGCTCTGCTATGCAGTGATCGACGAAAACAGCTCATCTGGAAAACTAAAGTAGGAGATCCATAATGGAGGTGAAGAATTTGTTCAATAATAATACTATGGAGAACCTGCTGCAAAGGGGGCCATTGATCTGAATAACTGCAGTTTCAAGGGAGACTATCTAATTCTAGAGTTTGAGTCATCGAAGAGCGCAGAAGCCTTGAGAAAACTAGTGACAGATATCGTCCCGATAAACGAGACAATCAAACTTAAGCTGGTGAGGAAACGGGACCCTCCTCAACCACAAAAGGCAACAGATTTCGTCAGGGCATAAGGGAAGCGTGCTCGCGACAGAACGCATGCTCCAAGTCTTTCCAAGTCTACATGACAGAACACTGCTGGTGAAGAAATAGGAAGTCTTATAGGAGGAGGAGAAAGAAGATGGTACTCTACTTGTGGTTGACCTTTGTAGCGCCCCTACAAAGGACCAGATTATCTTTCGGTATGTTCAAGTTTCTGGCCCATATTTTCTATTTATTGGAACCTCCACATGCACAAAAGGAGACAAGACGATACGAGTCAACTATAGAGGAACAAGTCACCTTCCCATCGCAGTGCTATCCAGCGTGCTGTATGAACGACTGAAGCCAATGGTCAATGAAATTAATGGACCATGCCAATGCGGCTTCAGACCTCCCAAATCCTCCATTGACCAGACAGTAAAGCCGCCATATCCCCTCAGATGTGTTTTAAGTCATGTCTGCGTTCGGGATTCCTGCAAAATTAATACGGCTATGCAGGATAACTTTAAGTGGCACAAGGACAGCAGTAAAAATCGGAAAGGACCTATCGGAGCCCTTTAATACCGAACGAGGATTTAGACAAGTTGACAGTTTTTCGTGTGATATTCCTAACATCCTGCTGGAAAAGGCCACATGAGAGGAAAATGTGAACAGAAATGACACGCTGTATACCAAACAGCATATATTACTCGCTGACGACATCGACATAATGGGTAGAACACTGCGAGCTGTTACAGCAACCTTTGAACGAATTGAGAAGAGGTTTGCCAAAGTGGGACTGACAGTAAATGGCGAGAAGAACAAGTTGATGGTACCAACATACCAGAAGCCCAATAAAATCGGAACAACTGTGAAACTTGAGAAATACATCTTCGAGGTAGTGAACGATTTTATATACCTCGGTACCGCCATAAATAAAACTAGTGACATCAGTTTTGAAATTCGGAGAAGGATTGTGATGGCCAACAGAAGCAGTTTAGAAACAAGGCCACCGCCCGCTAGACCAAACTCACACTCTACAAGACAGATATTAACCGTGTCTGAATCTGAAGCATAGGCACTTGCGCAAGCAGATGAGGCAGCTCCTGGAATGTTTGAGAGACAAATTATCCGAAAGATCTACGGGCCGATCTGCGTCGACGGTGAATATCGCCGTCGAATGAACCAATACGTCTAATAATGTCGATGTCCAGCTATTCTCGGACATCGATATTATTAGACGTATTGAGCTGCAGCGACTACGTTGGCTAGGTCATGTTGTGCGAATGAATGAGAATGCCCCAGCTCAAAAGGCATATAAAATCGAACCAGCGGATGGTTCACGCAGAAGGGGAAGGCCGCGAATAAAATGGAAAGATCAAGTGGAAGAAAACATTGCCGAATATGGTCTTTCAAATTGGAAAAACTGCGCAAAAGACCGACGCGCCTGGAAATCTTTTTTAGGCTCGGCTTATGGAACGAAAGTTCTGGCACAAGCCAGCTAAGTAAGTATGATATTGATATAAATATTTTTTGAATATTTCTCACGATCTCGAAGATCACCCGATGTGATCAAATACTCTTTTTATCAAAAAACTACAAAACATTTAACATCAACATCCAAATTTAAATATTATACATACGGTATGTATTTCCATTTCGATAACAAAAAAAAAGAAAAGAAAAAAACAATTTACACAATAAATTTCCCTCCAAGAAACATTCTTCCCACCTTGTAAGCCATTATTTCCTTCATTCATTCACTCATTTTCTTATCAGATAAAATGTGAGAAAACCCACAACCCCAAACATGTCTCGACCATTAGCCTAAGAACATGACAAAAAGAATCGTGTTAATCACATGGCCACAGATACATAGGTTTTAGAAACACTTTACGAGAATGATCACCTCAAGTGGTGATCACCACGATCTCTGATCAAAGAAGAAAATTGTTACGCTCAATTGAGCGTGAAAATTAATACAACACGCAATGCAACACGTTGCAGTGACTGTGACCCACAACATTCTGAATGTCTTATTGGAAATTAAGAATCCGAAATAGACACAGACACACTTATGGATGTTTAATGAAGGTGGACATGACTAAACATCTTCTAACCTTTTAGAAGTTTGGAGGAGGGCAGAACCATTTCAATATCATCCTAGGCATGAGGGGAATCCAAAGTCATTATGGAAAAAATAAATAAAATGTTTTCCATTTCAAAACATTTGTTGTTATTCTTTATGGAAATTAAAATTACACACACACTCACACATTTGTTGGACATACAAATTACAGAGTTTGAATAAAACACTTGAGGAAAAATAGCTAGTCATAATTTACATGATGACTAGAATATCAAAGAGATCTCAAGAGATGTATTTTTAAATATGAAAATTTTGGGATGGTTTCGTATATTGAAGAGTATTAAGTTATGGACCCATCAATCCACGCCTGATGATATAGGCCTCCAAAAAATATTCTTTAATAAATCCACGCCTTATGATATAGGCCTCCAAAAAATATTCTTTAAAAAATTCACGCCTGCTGATATAGGCCTCCAAAAATATTCTTTAAAAAATTCACGCCTGATGATATAGGCCTCCAAAAAATATTCTTTAAACAATTCACGCCTGATGATATTGGCCTCCAAAAAATAATCTTTAAAAAATCCACGCCTGATGATATAGGCCTCCAAAAAATAATCTTTAAAAAATCCACGCCTGATGATATAGGCCTCCAAAAAATATTCTTTAAAAAATCCACGCCTGATGATATAGGCCTCCAAAAAATATTCTTTAAAAAATCCACGCCTGATGATATAGGCCTCCAAAAAATATTCTTTAAAAAATCCACGCCTGATGATATAGGCCTCCAAAAAATATTCTTTAAAAAATCCACGCCTGCTGATATAGGCCTCCCAAAAATATTCTTTAAAAAATTCACGCCTGCTGATATAGGCCTCCAAAAAATATTCTTTAAAAAATCCACGCCTGATGATATAGGCCTCTAAAAAATATTCTTTAAAAAATCCACGCCTGATGATATAGGCCTCCAAAAAATATTCTTTAAAAAATCCACGCCTGATGATATAGGCCTCCAAAAAATATTCTTTAAAAAATCCACGCCTGATGATATAGGCCTCTAAAAAATATTCTTTAAAAAATCCACGCCTGATGATATAGGCCTCCAAAAAATATTCTTTAAAAAATCCACGCCTGATGATATAGGCCTCCAAAAAATATTCTTTAAAAAATCCACGCCTGATGATATAGGCCTATCCACGCCTGATGATATAGGCCTCCAAAAAATATTCTTTAAAAAATCCACGCCTGATGATATAGGCCTCCAAAAAATATTCTTTAAAAAATCCACGCCTGATGATGCCTCCAAAAAATATACGCCTGATGATATAGGCCTCCAAAAAATATTCTTTAAAAAATCCACGCCTGATGATATAGGCCTCCAAAAAATATTCTTTAAAAAATCCACGCCTGATGATATAGGCCTCCAAAAAATATTCTTTAAAAAATCCACGCCTGATGATATAGGCCTCCAAAAAATATTCTTTAAAAAATCCACGCCTGATGATATAGGCCTCTAAAAAATATTCTTTAAAAAATCCACGCCTGATGATATAGGCCTCCAAAAAATATTCTTTAAAAAATCCACGCCTGATGATATAGGCCTCCAAAAAATATTCTTTAAAAAATCCACGCCTGATGATATAGGCCTCCACAAAATATTCTTTAAAAAATCCACGCCTGATGATATAGGCCTCCAAAAAATATTCTTTAAAAAATCCACGCCTGATGATATAGGCCTCCAAAAAATATTCTTTAAAAAATCCACGCCTGATGATATAGGCCTCCAAAAAATATTCTTTAAAAAATCCACGCCTGATGATATAGGCCTCCAAAAAATATTCTTTAAAAAATCCACGCCTGATGATATAGGCCTCCAAAAAATATTCTTTAAAAAATCCACGCCTGATGATATAGGCCTCCAAAAAATATTCTTTAAAAAATCCACGCCTGATGATATAGGCCTCCAAAAAATATTCTTTAAAAAATCCACGCCTGATGATATAGGCCTCCAAAAAATATTCTTTAAAAAATCCACGCCTGATGATATAGGCCTCCAAAAAATATTCTTTAAAAAATCCACGCCTTATGATATAGGCCTCCAAAAAATAATCTTTAAAAAATCCACACCTGATATGGAGGCCTCCAAAAAATATTCATTAAAGAATGCACGCCTGATATGGAGGCCTCCAAAAAATATTCTTTAAACAATCCACGCCTTGATGCTTGAAAAAATATTTTTTTTAAATCCAATTAAAAAACTTTTAGATACGGTTTTAGAGGATTATTTTAAATTTTTATCCAAAAAATATTCTTTAAACAATCCACGCCTTGATGCTTGAAAAAATATTTTTTTTAAATCCAATTAAAAAACTTTTAGATACGGTTTTAGAGGATTATTTTAAATTTGTATCCAAAAAATATTCTTTACAAAATCCACGCCTGATATGGAGGCCTCCAAAAAATATTCTTTAAAAAAATCCACGCCTGATATGGAGGCCTCCAAAAAATATTCTTTACAAAATCCACGCCTGATATGGAGGCCTCCAAAAAATATTCTTTAAAAAAATCCACGCCTGATATGGAGGCCTCCAAAAAATATTCTTTACAAAATCCACGCCTGATATGGAGGCCTCCAAAAAATATTCTTTAAAAAAATCCACGCCTGATATGGAGGCCTCCAAAAAATATTCTTTAAAAAATCCAAGCCTGATGATATAGGCCGCCAAAAAATATTCTTTAAAAAATCCACGCCTGATATGGAGGCCTCCAAAAAATAATCTTTAAAAAATCCACGCCTGATATGGAGGCCTCCAAAAAATATTCTTTAAAGAATGCACGCCTGATATGGAGGCCTCCAAAAAATATTCTTTAAAAAATCCAGACCTGATATAGGCCAACAAAATATATTCTTTAAAAAATCCACGCCTGATATAGACCTTCAAAAAAATATTTTTTTAAAAAATCCAAACCTGATATAGACCTCCAAAAAAGATTCTTTAAACAATCCACGCCTTGATGCTTGAAAAAATATTTGTTAAAAAATCCACTTAAAAAACTTTTAGGTACGGTTTTAGATGAATTTTTTAAATACTCAATGACAATGGTCCCCAAAATAGTCCTTTAGAAATCTACATTTCTGAAAAATAATGTTATTTATGATCACTACAGTAACTTGCACAGCCATTTAAAATATAATTTTAAATATTAATATGTGACACTAAACAAATTTACTTACCGCGTTAATAGAATAATGCTAACTTGTCCTGTAAGAGTGAAATGCCTTCCAATTTCTCTACTCATCCAAATATTCTTCAGCACAGATTATATTCTATTCTTCTCTTGTATGTTATCAAAATATTCCACCGATTTTTTTCACATTTTCTTGCAAGCATTCAATGTAAACATTTTATTTTGAGTTTCAAACGAGTTATTTTTATATTTCCACTTCAAACGATTTAACATAACATTGAGCTTCCCATCGCTGTTAACTATACTGGTTGCCAGGCCAATAACACAAAACACACAACATCATAGATTCTCTCATAGATCCAGCCGCACTTATGGAGAAAAGACATTTGATTTTTCATCTGTTGAAAGCACTTCATTTTTCATGGATTTTTATATTTATTATAATAATATTTAATTTTAATACCAAATTGGCTTTTTATTATTTACATTTATTGCATTTCAAATGAATTAATTTTTTATGGTTTAAACATTTACATTTAACGAGCACAATTCACCTCCCAGCATCACTGTTAGAATTAGTAGCAAATGAAGGAAATTCCAATTAGAATTAACACTACTGCGCTGGCAATATCACTGTGACAATGCTATGTTATTATATTGGTCGAACCACCGAGAGAGAGAGATCACTGTTAAAACATACACTAATACGAACAAGAACGGCAATCAAAAACAAAACAACACCAACATACGAGATGTTCTTGCACGACACGCATACGCACGCACAATCGACCGAGCAACCGAAGCCAATATGTAAACAAGCAACAGCCATTTGTCAAGTCATTGCAAGTAAAAGAAAATCACTGATATTTAATGTTTTACAAATGAAAACACTTTAATTTCACTACGAATTGATTGGCAATGGATTGAATTTTTATAATTTCTACATCTTTCTATTATTTCCAAACGATTATTGATTTAAATTGGCACTTTTATGACGAACGAAACGAATTCGCGACCGACTGTTGGGTGAAGTTTTTGACAACTGAAGGAAGATGAGCGCCAATGGGAGTAGGGGAAACAGTGTTGCCAAAATTTTAAAGAGAATGATTTGCAATGAGAATCTCATCCAGGGCTGCCATATTTGCCGATTTATCGGCATTTTGACGATTTTTCACTCTAAAAATGGAAAATGCCGATTTTCCGATTTTTGCATCAGAATTGCCGATATTTCTTTAATTGCCGACTTTTTTAATTTAATACGGCGTTACCATACAAACATATAAAATTGGCAGCTTTAAATCATTATAACTATCGGTGACTCGCCGCAGCCTTTTTCAATGGCTTAGATATCTGCATTTTTTGTCAGCATTGTACTCTGTCTAGTTTACATTTTACATCGAATAAGGCAAAATTAAAAATAAACAAATAAAAAGTGCGCACACGTATCAAATTGGTGGTGTATTCTATAAAGTTAATTTATTTAATTATAAATATGGATAAATACCTGACAAAACGAAAAGGTATTTACTTAAATATGGTCTGTTCCCGTACTGCAAGAATCTACTATTTTTTACTCCGAGTAGATTCTTGCAGTACGGGAACAGACCAATAGTGTCTAAGATACATGTGTTGATTTGTTGATTTTTCATAGAAAACAACACAGACGAGGAAAATAGTTGTGCATCAAGTGTCCAGCAGGAACAACACACAAGAAGTAAGAAGAAATCACAATGGATTGACTCTGATACGGAGTGTTGGGCAGAAATGAGGATCAATTTTTTCTTTTGTAAATTGTGCAACGTGCAGTTGAAAGCTAGTTCGGGAAAATGCGACTTACTGGCCCATTCAAAAACAAAAAAACGTTTAACCAAAAAAATATGAATTTATTTATAAATTATATGCTGCCGATTTTTTGCCGATGTTTAAAAATACAAATGCCGATTATGCCGATTTTTTTCTGAAAAATTGACGATTTTTCATGAAATTTAACTGGCAGCACTGATCTCATCTCATTATGAGATGGATGTTAGCAACTATTAAGTGGGGTATACACTAACGAACATGAAATGATTATTTTAATCAATGTATTTAAAATTGAATGATATGGGAAACGATAAAACATTTTTCAAGAAAAAAAAATTAAAAAAAAAACGCCTACAACACATAACCCAAATATTGGCAGGCCAATCACAAAAATTGTGATAATTATTATTGAAATAAAATAGACGAAACTGTATTCATACATATGGATATTTTGTTTATATATACCCTACAGAATTATTATTTAAGGGAATTAAAGTTTTATGTGGCCCGAGGAGTTTGTTGTAATATACCAATCGTCATATATCGAGTCGATCTCAATTACAATTTCTAAACGCAAATTTTGCATGTACTTTTCTTAGTTTCCAAAGAAGACTCCGATTATTTTTGGTAATTATCGATTAATATTTAGGGAATAAAATGGAGTAACAACTTTATTTTTGCCTGTTTTTCCGGTCTCCCTAGAGGTCATAATAGTGAACTGAACATAACGAAATTTTGCATGGTGATGCGGATCTGGCCAAGGAATAAGCATGACAGTTCTGATAAAGATCGGTCAGTATTTAGCGTGTCAAACGATCTAAGACAATTGCAAATATAAATTTTAGTTGAAAAAAAGTGACAAAATTTGAAAGACATCGATATGTATAGTTGCACTCGGATGTGGATGTTATACGTCAATTTTTACAGAGGTCTACCTATTCTGATATGGTTTAGTATTAACATTAGCTTACCAGAGGATGGAAATGTCACTATGAAATTTTACAGGAAGTTCCGGTTATGATGAAAGACAATGCTCATAGCGTTCGGTATTGATCAGATTATATTTAGGGGTATTGATCAGATTATATTTAGGGGATAAAATTGACAAAAAACGTTATTTTTGTCTGTTTTGTTAATTAATTTGAATGTCATAGCCACCAAGTTCGCTTAAAAAACGTTACAAAATTCATAAAATATGGAATATGGACCGATATGGACTATTTTGGATATAGAGTTATGACACTCCATGGGAACTCAAAGTACAAAATTACAGTCAATTCGGTTGAAAAATGTGTGGTACCCTATTTTAATACCAAATTAAGGTCAATTATGTTCAATAATGTGCATAAATACGAAATAATAGGGACTTAACGGTACTCCCTACTCGGTAATCGCGTTTAGACTAGAGTTTTTTTCGTGATAAAGTGCATTATGTCGATTTAATTGGTAAATCGAGCTTAATTTAACTCGATTTTCCATACAAAATTAAATCCACTGAATATCTCGATTTGCTCTAAATCCTATACTAAATCGAGATAATTTCAAATACAATTCTGCTTTTGTCCCAATATTTCGCGATATTTGCACACTCTTGGCTGATTAAATATTTAAAATATTTATTAAATATTTTTTGAATTTTGGTTTGTCGAGGTGAATATTTACCCAATAACATGCAATTTTTTGAATATCCACCGATCGTTATAAAAACAGTTCTTTTTCATTGTGTCGTTTCGGGGGACTAGAAAAAATACAAAAATAAAGATTTCTTTCACGAAATATCAGCTGATAACCATCGAAAATTGTATGTGTCGCCTTGACCATAACCTAAACCTCTGGCAAAATTTCCTGATATAGCACGTAATTTTTTTAACTTTACACAGATATATTTTGGCTGATTTAATCCGCATAATATTGACCGATCATGACCAAAACATCAATGCTCATACTTTGGCCAGATTTTCTTCCTCATGTAAAATTTTCTTGATGTATGGATCATAACTACGGACTCTAGAACGAGCAGACAAAAATACAGTTTTGGTCAAGTTGATCCCCTAAATGCTAACCGATCATTACCAAAAACAATAGGGGTCTTCTTTGGCCAGAACCTGTCCCACATGCAACATTTTGTGACGCTTGGTCAATTGCTGTGACCTCTATCGGACACAGATGTCTAGATGAACTCAGCTAGTCTAGATTAGGGATACGTAGTCGAGCGAAAAAGTCGACTTTTCGATTTTTGCCATTGACTAAAAATCGACTTTTCGATCTTTCGATTTTGTCAAACCTGTTCAAAATCGATTTTCGACTTTTACCAACTAATGCAAAATTGACTAAAAATTTAATTTTTTATAAGAATTGTTGTCAACAGATGAAATAATGTTCTGGAATGTGTAATTTCTGGGCAATTTCGGATTTGTGATAATCAACCAAGTATTTAATCGATCTTAAAAAGTCGACTTTGCGATTTTCTCAAAGATTAAAAGTCGACTTCGACTTTTAGACTTTTCAATACAAAAAGTCGATTAATCGATTACTCGAAAGTCGATTTACTTATCCCTAGTCTAGATATGACGATCGGTATATCAAAAAAAGTGGCTCTAGGAATACCCATACACAATGGTTAGCACTGCTTATTAAATCAGATGGAATAAATTAGCTGGGTTCTTAATATATTAGCCAAGGATTAATAATCACCCCGCAGGCTATGAACATGTCGAGCCATATTCGCCAAAAAAAACGTAACCCTCAAATTTGAAATTTTACAGGAGATGGTTTTGTTTTAATAAATTCAGATTTAATAAAGCTATTATTTTGAAATTTAGAACTATAGTTTTGTTGTAAACTAGTATTGTTCTAAATTTCAAAATAATAGCTTTATTAAATCCGAATTTATTAAAAAAAACCTTCTCCTGTAAAATTTCAAATTTGAGAGTTACTTTCTTTTGGCGAATATGGCTCGATGTGTTTGTTTTGCTGACATAATTGTGGCAACTTATGTTCTTACTTCATGGTAGCCGTGTATTTTTAATTTTTTTTTTTTCTTTCTTTAAATTTGTGTCATGCATTCGCCTCTTTTTTAATTAAGGGGACCCCCCATTCTCGGGGTCCAAAATTTTGTTGATATAATTCGAATCTGCACTAATTAATGAATGTCCCTACAAAATTTCAAGTGAAAATCTCAAGAACTCTTGAAGATATAGCCAATTTAATGTGTCAGCATCAAGTGACACAATAAATCTTATTTTTAACTTGGTTTTTGGTAAAAAATCGGCGATTTTCCAAAAATATTTTCTCAAAGGTCCACCACTTTGTTAATTTTAGAGCGAAGTCAATAATCCTAGTTCATACGAGAGCCAGACATGTACTCTTTCTAACATCGTTGGAATTTTCGGATTCCGATGTTCCAGTGAGGAGTTATCATGCCCGTCATCAAAAATAAGGACTTTTCTTTAATTACAAAAAACAACAACACAACAATAACAAAAATTTTTGTAAATTATTGTTCTTCTCTTTTAAATCTTCAATTATATATGTGCAAAGTTACAAACCTTAACAAGCATTGGTATTGATTTACCAACCCATTGAAAATCTTAAAAAAATCGAGAATGGGGGGGTTCCTTTAAAATAATATTTTTTTATTGTTATATTCGTTAGTGTATACCCCATTTAGTAGTTGCTAACATCCATCTCATTGCAAATCTCTCTCTTCACATTATTGGCAACACTGTATCTGCTACTCCCATTTGTGCACTTCTTCCTTCAGTTGTCAAAAACTTCACCCAACAGTCGGTCGCGAATTCCTTTCGTTCGTCGTAAAAGTGCAAATTTAAACCAATAATTGTTTGGGAATAACAGAAAGATGTAGAAATTCAAATAATTTCATTTATTGTTAATCAATTAAAAGTGCAATTAAATTATTTTCATTTGTAATTTATTAAATATCAGTGATTTTCTTTTACTTTCCATGCCTCGGCAAATGGCTGTTGCTTGTTTACATATTGGTTTCGGTCGGTCGTGCGTATGTGTGCCGTGGAAGAGCATCTCGTATGTTGGTGTTGTTTTGTTGTTAGTTGCCGGTCTTGTTGATTCGTGCACGCGTTAACAGTGATCTCTTTCTCTCTCTCGGTGGTTAGAACAATATAATAACATAGCATTGTCACAGTGATGTTGCCAGCCCAGTTGTGTTAATTCTAATTGGAATTTCCTTCAATTGTCATTTATTCTAATGGGTGGTGATGGGTGGCGAATTGTGCTCGTTAAATGTAAATGTGTAAACCTTAAAAAACAAATTTAATTGAAAAAAATTTAATAAATGTAAATAATAAGTCAACGTGGTATTAAAATGAAATATTTTATACTAAATGTAAAAATGCATCAAAAATTAAGTGCTTTCAACGAATAATTATAACAAATGTTGTCGCTCTTATTACCATGAGTGTGGGTTGGTGTGTGTTGAGATGAGAGAATTTATTATGTTGTTGTTGTTTTTTTTTTTCTATTATTGACCAGTAAATCAACCAGTACGCTGTTAATCATACGTTTCGAAGCTGTATGTTATGTTAAATCGTTTGCAGTGGAAATGTAAAATGAATTCGTTTGAAATTCAAAATAAAATGTTTACAGTGACTTGTGGAAGAAATTGTGAAAACTGTTGGTTGAATATTTTTTAACATATGAGAGCTATAGAAGACAGATTGTGTGCGAATAGTATATGAATGAGCAGAGAAATTCCGTGGCATTTTATTCTTACTGGACATGTTCGAATTTTTGCTGTTAAAGGTGGTTAAAGGCTATAAAGGTGAGTATTTTTTTATTTTTTGTAAATGTTTGGTTTTGCTTTTCAACCGAAATGGCTCTAATATATATATATATATATTTTGACATGTTATAGAGTGCAAATTTTTCCTACTAAAAATTAAGTAGCCCCCATATTAAAGTATCTCTTAAATTTCGGTATTTTGAAGAATTTACCGAAAAAAAAATTATATCTATATTGGCCTAAGTTTCAGGGTAGACCCCATATGAAGCTACCCCTTATTATACGATATTTTGTGGTACTTTGAAGACATTTTTTAACCGAATTAGCTCTAATTTGATATTATGGGTTCTCACTCGCCTTATTTTGTGAAAACTGTTAAATTTCAGGGTAGCACCCATATAATGGTACTCCCACTTTTCAGAATTTCGAGGGATTTGGGTACGTTTTTTACGTCACACCCATTTTTCTGTATTTTTGGGGTCTTTGGGCATATTATTCAATCACAGAAGCTGTAATTACAAACACCACAAAAATTATTAATACTGGTCCAAGTATCAGGGTAGCGGCCATATAACGCTAATCTGTGTATTATTAGATTTTTGCAAATTTTGGTTTAGTATTTCAATCGAAGCGGCTATAATATGTTTTTATACCCTTTATACTGTGGTTCAAGGTATTATGTCTTTGTGCATATGTTTGTAACAGACAAAAGGAAACGAGATAGACACATGGTTGCTTTTGAGAATATGCATAGAATCACTTTCTAAGTCGATTTATGCATGTCCGTCCGTCTATCTGTCCACATTAAATTGTAATCATTTAGGTCGCATTTATTATCCGATTTGAATGAAATTTGACACAGCTCATCTATTTGGCCCAAGGACAAATCATATTGAAACTGGGAAAAATCGGTTCAGATTTAGATATAGTTCCCATATATATTTTCGTCCGATTTTAGGTAAATGGTGCACCAAAGACCCTATATATATTTAGAATTGCACGAAATATGGCATAGCGTACTAAATGGAGTCTATAATGATGTGCACTAAGTTTCGTGAAAATCGGTTCAGATTTAGATATAGCTCCCATATATATTTTTGTCCGATTTACGGTAAATGGTGCACCAAAGACCCTATATATCTTTAAATTTGCACGAAATTTGGCACGTCGTACTGAATTGAGCTTAGAATTATCCGTGCTAATTTTCTTGAAAATCGGTTCAGATTTAAATAAAGGTCCCATATATACTTGTGTCCGATTTAAGGTAATTGGTGCACAAAAGTCCCTTTATATCTTTAGATTTCACGAAATTCTTTTCGGAAGAAATGTTCTTTAAAAAATTCACGCCTATTTATAGGCCTCGGAAAAAAATTTCCTCGGAAAAAATGTTCTTAAAAAAATCCACGCCTATTTATAGGCCTCGGAAAAAATGTTCTTTAAAAAATCCACGACTATTTATAGGCCTCGGCAAAAATGTTCTTTAAAAATCACGAAATTTGTCACAGCGTACTGAATTAAGCCTAGAATTATGTGTGCTAATTTTCGTGAAAATCGCTTCATATTTAGATATAGCTCCCATATATATTTTCGTCCGATTTAAGGTAAATGGTGCGCCAAAGTCCCTATATATCTTTCGATTTGCACGAAATTTGGCATAGCGTACTGAATTGAGTATAGAATGATGTGTGGTAAGTTTCGTGAAAATCGGTTCAGATTTAGATATAGCTCCCATATTTATTTTCGTCCGATTTCATGTAAATGGTGTACCAAAGTCCCTATATATCTTTAGATTTTCACGAAGATTTTCAGGAAAACAGCGTAATGAATTAGGTCTAGAATGATGTGTGCTAATTTTCGTGAAAATCGCTTCATATTTAGATATAGCTCCCATATATATTTTCGTTCGATTTAATGTAAATGGTGCACCAAAGTCCCTATATATCCTTCGATTTGCACGAAATTTGGTATAGCGTACTGAATTGAGTCTGGAAAGATGTGTGTTAAATTTCGTAAAAATCGGTTCAGATTTAGATATAGCTCCCATATATATTTTCGTCCGATTTAAGGTAAATGGCGCACCAATGACTCTATATATCATTCGATTTGCACGAAATTTGGCATAGCGTACTGAATTAAGTCTAGAATGATGTATGTTAAATTTCGTGAAAATCGGTTCAGATTTAGATATAGCTCCCATATAATGTTTCGTCCGATTTAAGGTAAATGGTGCACCAACTTTCCTATATATCCTTCGATTTGCCCGAAATTTGGCATAGCGTACTGAATTGAGTCTAGAATGATGTGTGCTAAGTTTCGTGAAAATCGGTCCAGATTTAGATATAGCTCCCATATATATTTTCGTCCGATTTAAGGTAAATGGTGCACCAAAGACTCTATATATCTTTCGATTTGCAGGAAATTTGGCATAGCGTACTGAATTAAGTCTAGAATGATGTGTGTTAAATTTCGTGAAAATCGGTTCAGATTTAGATATAGCTCCCATATATATTTTTGACAGATTTTATGTAAATGGTGCAACAGAGTCCCTATATATTCTTCGATTAGCACGAAATTTGGCATAGCGTTCTGAATTGAGTCTAGAATGGTGTGTGTTAAATTTTGCAATTGTAAGGGTACATAGTACAATATACCCAAAGTGGTAAAGGGTATCATATAGTCGGCCCAGTTCGACTTTACTACTTTCCTTACTGCTTTAAAGTCCTTCCGCATAAAAATCTGAATATGAACTGTTCATATTCCGAATTTACAAAAAATTAGCTAATACCTATTAAATATTTGATTGATTATCATAGAATTTTAAGCCTTTTATTATTAAATATCTAGCAATTTGTTTATTTAATTTTTTTATTAAAAATTATATTCACCTTTTTCCTCAAGATCAACAAGTTTTCGAATGACTTCACATGACTTTCAACAATACGAGTCGAAATACCCTAAACTATGAAGTCATTTACAAGGGGTTAAATACAAAAAAAATTAGTTAAAAAATTATCCCACAAATGATCGAACAATGAAGTCAATATTACAGAAGATTCAAATAAATAGGTGACCCCAAAAAAATTTACGAAAGAAAGGAATGTAAAGGAAAACAAAAAGAACACACAAAACAAAAATATTTGTCATTTCCTATTTCCTCTGCCTTCAAAATGACTTCAGAACGAAATCATAATTCCATTGTCATCGCCATCATCATCATCATGTCTGAGCGACAAAGCCTCAGAACATGATCATGATCATTGCGCTCAAGTGATTTCGAAGTTCGAACGTAATGTACAATGACACTCCATATACCGGGTGACGTAAAGTGACGTACGCACACGCACACACTTATTTTTAAATCTATGACAGGCAAATTAATTTGTGTCACGCTCAGGTGGTGGTGGGTGATCATTGCATGCAAGAAAATTCGAACATTAAGGAAGTAAAATAAAAAAATGGAATGGGGACCAGAGAACAGAGTGTTAGAATAGAAATAAAATTGTCTTAGGACTTGAGGTGCTAAATTGAGGGTCGTATGAAAAGTGGGAGAAAAAATATTCTTTAAAAAATCCACGCCTATTTAAAGGACTCGAAAAAATATTCTTTAAAAAATCCACGCCTATTTATGGGCCTCGGAAAAATATTCTTTAAAAAATCCACGCCTTGCTTTAGGCCTCGGAAAAAAATATTCTTTAAAAAATCCACGCCTTGCTTTAGGCCTCGGAAAAAAATATTCTTTAAAAAATCCACGCCTTGCTTTAGGCCTCGGAAAAAAATATTCTTTAAAAAATCCACGCCTTGCTTTAGGCCTCGGAAAAAAATATTCTTTAAAAAATCCACGCCTTGCTTTAGGCCTCGGAAAAAAATATTCTTTAAAAAATCCACGCCTTGCTTTAGGCCTCGGAAAAAATATTCTTTAAAAAATCCACGCCTTGCTTTAGGCCTCGGAAAAAAATATTCTTTAAAAAATCCACGCCTTGCTTTAGGCCTCGGAAAAAAATATTCTTTAAAAAATCCACGCCTATTTATAGGCATCGAAAAAAATATTCTTTAAAAAATCCACGCCTTGTTTTAGGCCTCGAAAAAAATATTCTTTAAAAAATCCACGCCTTGTATAGGCCTCGAAAAAAATATTCTTTAAAAAATCCACGCCTTGTATAGGCCTCGAAAAAAATATTCTTTAAAAAATCCACGCCTATTTATGGGTCTCGGAAAAAAATATTCTTTAAAAAATCCACGCCTATTTATAGGCCTCGGAAAAAAATATTCTTTAAAAAATCCACGCCTATTTATAGGCCTCGGAAAAAAATATTCTTTAAAAAATCCACGCCTATTTATAGGCCTCGGAAAAAAATATTCTTTAAAAAATCCACGCCTTGTTTTAGGCCTCGAAAAAAATATTCTTTAAAAAATCCACGCCTATTTATAGGTCTCGGAAAAATATTCTTTAAAAAATCCACGCCTATTTATAGGCCTCGGAAAAAAATATTCTTTAAAAAATCCACGCCTTGTTTTAGGCCTCGAAAAAAATATTCTTTAAAAAATCCACGCCTATTTATAGGCATCGAAAAAAATATTCTTTAAAAAATCCACGCCTTGTTTTAGGCCTCGAAAAAAATATTCTTTAAAAAATCCACGCCTTGTTTTAGGCCTCGAAAAAAATATTCTTTAAAAAATCCACGCCTATTTATGGGTCTCGGAAAAAAATATTCTTTAAAAAATCCACGGCTATTTATATGCCACGATTTTTTTTAAATCACTCCTGAACATAATTATTTTTTAAATTCCGCTGATTCCCATACCTCTCCCCCCTCCAGATACATTGTTGTCATAGAACCAAAAGTAATAAATGACAAGAAGAATCTGATGAATGTGTGCCACCTTGAGATAAACAATTAAATGAAAAAAGAAAGACCACGACGAAAAAATAACTTTATTACACACATTCAGTCAGTGTGACAGGCTGGTAGACAGATCGACCGGCAGACAGAAAAACAAACAAATAATCTTGAAGGCGATGTAAGAATTGTCAGAATCACCGCCAACCGTACTCACATTCTGCCAACAGCTCGCTCCATCCAGCATTCAATGCTGTGCATAGCATTGCTGGTGTTAATCGTTTCCAGTCGACATGACATAGAAACGGGCCACATAATCTGCTCTAGAATGTGTCCAAAAAAGAACAACAACAAAAACTAGAATATTATTTGTGTTAGACAGACGGCTCGACATACACCACAGAGTTGGGACGAGGAAAACATGCGATGTATAGACTTATGGTGGCACCAGCTTCGTCGCCAAACCGTCCAGATAAGAGGTAACTTCGACAAACGGTATTAAAAGTTTGAAGTGTGGGTGAGGGAGGAAGGGAAGCGAAACAAAAATTCCGCCATTGCATGTTTGCCGCAACAGCAGCACCTGAGTGTTATTGCACCGGGGCCACAACGGCCCACATGATAATTGACTGGGATAGGCAAACCAATATTGCATCTTTTCAGGGCCCATAATATGCGTGGATTTTTAAAGAATATTTTTTCGATGCCTATAAATAGGCGTGGATTTTTTTACCATATTTTGTTCGATGCCTAAAAATAGGCGTGGATTTTTAAAGAATATTTTTTTCGATGCCATAAATAGGCGTGGATTTTTAAAGAATATTTTTTCAAGGTCTATAAATAGGCGTGGATTTTTAAAGAATATTTTTTCAAGGCCTATAAATAGGCGTGGATTTTTAAAGAATATTTTTTCAAGGCCTATAAATAGGCGTGGATTTTTAAAGAATATTTTTTCAAGGCCTATAAATAGGCGTGGATTTTTAAAGAATATTTTTTCAAGGCCTATAAATAGGCGTGGATTTTTAAAGAATATTTTTTCAAGGCCTATAAATAGGCGTGGATTTTTAAAGAATATTTTTTCAAGGCCTATTTTTTATTTTTTTTTTCGTTTTCTTTTTTAATTATCATCTTTGATTCTGACATCTTCATTTATTTTATTAGCATACGCCATAAGAAATCTCTAATAATTGAAAACCGAAGGCACAAATACAGATTTCCGTGATTGAGGAAATGCACTTTTAAACGTGTAGGCCACCACCATAACCAAGACCCTACGGGGTTATAACGAATTTCAATTAAGATCACTTCGTGGCAGCGGAAAAAGCACCCTAGCGAAACATATTAAAATCAGTGAAAAAGGAATGACTGATGATTGGACATCATTGCGCCAAGGGTCAGTCGATGTCGTTCATTCATCAATCCCTAAAAAAAGGGACAATACGAAATTGTAGTGAATGAAGAAATTAATGTCAATAGATAGGACAGAGCTGATGTTGTTCCCCCCTAGATTTGACTAATCAAAATGATGATGGTGTTGGGATTATGATCGCTACCAATCATTGTTTTGTTTTTTTTTTTGTATCTTTCCGATCGATTTGGGGTGATGTGGTTCGTTAAATTGGATCACGTTTATTTGTTGTTCGTTAACATGCAACATCATCGACAGGCTGCAGCAGAAGCCAATATTGGAGCAACATTATTATGCTTGCCCAGCTAGCCAACAACTTAGGCAGCCAGCCGGTCAGTATTCGATCTTATTTACATCACGATATCCGTTTATTGCTTGAGTTCAGCATAACAGCATAACCGAAGATGAAAATTAGCTCATCAACAGCGGCGATGATGGTGTTATGCAATTTGAAGAGAAACAAAATATTACAAGTCATTGTTAAACTAGGCTACAAAAATGGTAGGGGTTGGAAAATCCACGCCTTATATAGACCCTTGAAAAAAATATTCTTTAAAAAATCCACGCCTTATATAGACCCTTGAAAAAATATTCTTTAAAAAATCCACGCCTTATATAGATCCTTGAAAAACTATTCTTTAAAAAATACACGCCTTATATAGACCCTTGAAAAAAATGTGGCAGAACTTTCGTTCCATAAGCCGAGCTTAGAAAAGATTTCCAAGCGCGTCGGTCTTTTGCGCAGATTTTTCAAGTTGAATGGCCATATTCGGTGATGTTGTCTTCGACTTGATCTTTCCAACGTATTCTTGGCCTTCCTCTTCTGCGTGAACCATCAGCTGGTTCGCTTTTATATGCGTTCTGGGCTGGGGCATCTTCATCCATTCTCACAACATGACCTAGCCAACGTAGTCGCTGCAGCTCAATATGTCTAACAATGTTGATGTGACGAGAATAGCTTGTAAAACTCATGGTTCATTCGACGGCGATATTCACCGTCAACGCAGATCGGCCCATAGATCTTTCGGAGAATTTTTCTCTCAAACACTCCAAGAGCTGCCTCATTTGCTTGCGTAAGTACCCATGCTTCAGATCCATAAAACAGCACGGGTAGTATCAGCGTCTTGTAGAGTGGGACTTTGGTCTGGCGGGAGGTGGCCTTGCTTTTGAGTTGTTTACTCAGACCATAGTAGCATCGGTTGGTCATAACTACCCTTCTCCGAATTTCAAAACTGATGTCATTCGTTTTATTTATGGCGGTACCAAGGTATATATAATCTTTAACTACCTCGAAGCTGTAGTTCTCAAGTTCCACAGTTGGTCCGAGTCTACTGGACGTCTTGCGCGTTGATACCATCAGCTTGGTCTTCTCGCCGTTTACTGCCAGACCCACTTTGGCTGACTCCTTCTCAATTTGTTCAAAGGTGGCTGTTACCGCCCTCAGTGTTCGACCCATTATGTCGATGTCATCGGTGTAGGCGAGTAACTGGTGTTGTTTGGTGTTCAGAGTGCCATTTCTGTTCACTTTTGCCACTTACCTGACCTTTTCCAGCTGGATGTTAAAAAGGTTACACGACAAACAGTCACCTTGTCTGAATTCTCGTTCGGTATTCAAGGGCTCCGAGAGGTCCTTTCCGACTTTAACTGCTGACCTTGTGCCTGTTAAAGTTATCCTGCATAGCCGAATTAATTTTGCAGGAATGCCAAACTTAGACATGGTTTATGCACCTCTGAATGGATAGGGCTGTCGAATGTTGCTTTATAGTTGACGAATAGGTGGAATGTGTCGATGTGTTTTTCGTGGTTTTTTTCCAGGATTTGGCGCAGAGTGAAAATCTGGTCAATGGTGGATTTGCCAGATCTTAAGCCACATTGGTATGGTCCAATAATGTCATTGACCGTTGGCTGCAGTCGTTCACACAGCACACTGGATAGCACTTATATAGACCCTTGAAAAAATATTCTTTAAAAAAATCCACGCCTTATATAGACCCTTGAAAAAATATTTTTTAAAAAATCCAAATTTTTGTTACCTAGTGTATCTGAAGAAAAAACAAATCTTCAATTTCCTTTTTTTCAATTTTTCATTTCATATCTAACAAAAGTCATAGAAAATTGACATTTTCCAGAGGCAGCCGAACAATACACCATAGTTCCAATAGATCACTCACTGAGCCATTCAACCATTTCCATTCATTCCGTCAGTCTTGTTGTTGTTATTATTATTCTAAATCGGTTGCAGTTTGCTACCATTAAGTGTTGCGATTGAGAGACCAGATAGCTCTAGATCGGATGGATGGTAATGCTTGAATGCAAGCATCAAATGTTTGGTAAAGCGTGGCCATAAAAAAATCAATCAATGCGATCAGTAACAACAGCAACAACAACAACAATAATGCGAATAGGTAAGCAAGTCTGAAGTGAAGTGATAATTGTTTGATTCCTGAATAATATCGTTGATCATTGTATGCGATTTTGTATGTGAGTAATTCTAGATACCCTACAGTTGCATAAATGGAGGTATTGTTTGGTGGGAGACTATGTGGGAGAATTTTCTAATATATTCTAGAAGTAGCAAGGGTTGGGTAGATCTATTTACTTAGACTCAGCTTTTTTTGAATCCGATCGAAGTTCATAATCGGTAGCAAGGTTGTATAGATCTATTTTCTTAGTCTCAGCTCAGTTTTTTTTTGAATCCGATCGAAGTTCGTAATTGGATTCAAAAAGTGTGAGCTGTTTCTAAGAAAATTTCTTGATGAAATGTGGAGGTTTGAAGAAGTTGTGATGACCCTATATAGATGTCCGAAATTAAATACAGCAATTATATTGATGATTTTTAATACCTCCTCCCACCCTTTATATTGGAAAGTCATATTTTATTGACTTCACCTCCACCCTTTTTTTCAAAGGGTATCTAAATTTCGTTACAATGGACCTTAGCTCCAATTATTATTTTTCAATGAACTCCCATGAGGTTTTTATTCGTTTTTTCATAGAATCCAAAAAAACAACAACAAAAAAATATTGTGACATGATTCAACAGCATCGAACAAAAGCGACGACAAATTGAATGCACCGAAAAAATCTGAAAAAAAGCAAAAACAAATCCTAAACAGCATTCGAGACAACATCAGACAGGGCATTTCCGTTCTACGCCTATATATAAATGTTTAACTACATTTTATGAAAAACAAATGCAACAACAGCAAAAACAAAACCGTATAAACAAATAAGCCGTCACAGCGAAGTGCATTTAACCAACCAGACAGCCAAACATCCAACCAACCACCAAACCGGAGCAACAAATAAGGTTCGCTGTTCCATTGAACGACCCCTTGTAAATGTTGTTGGACCTTTTGTTTTTGTTCTACACAAATTTGTTAACATCACAACACTGTAGGAATTGGTATCACACACACACTCACACACACACAAACACACAGTTGACGACAAATGAACAGCAACAACAACAACTCAAATAATTTAAATTAAAAACAAAAAAACTGAGTCACTCGCTTTTGTTTTGAGATGGGAGCCCAAAAAGGTTCACATCGAACCACCTCCCAGGGATGTGGGAAATTTAAATTGTTGGGTGTTGTTTCTTATATTGTTGTTGTTGCTATATGGAGGTTGTTGTATGATTCTACCCTTATAAACAACATAGTTGTCATGTCGAAAAATCATAATAACACATATTTTTGGAAGAAGAAGAATTCATGATTGTTGTATGTTTATTTGGAGGTTATTCGGAATTTAAATCAACGACATAATTATTTAAGAATTTGAATAAAAAAATCGGTGACAATTTTCCAAAATAAAAAACATTATGATGTTATTATTATGGTACAACAATAACATTGTACCAAGAAACAACTTAGCTGTGATAGGGCTTCAAAAACTCACACATGAAACAACGTTCGGGTCTCTAAAACGCCAAAAAATGTTTAAAAAAATATACAAAAATATAATCCTAGACTTTTAAAAAAATTTAATATTCTTTAAGAAATCCACGCCGTGTTTTAGACCTCGAAAAAATATTCTTTAAAAACTCCACGTCTGGATTTAGGCCTTGAAAAAAATATTAAAAAAAACACGCTGAAAAAGGCTGGAAAAAATATTTTTAAAAATACACGACTCGAAAAAATATTTGTAAAAAATTCCCGCCAATTTATAAGACTCGAAAAAATATATTTTTTATAATATTTTTTTCGTAGGGGATGATAGAAACCAAGCAACGGCTCTGATTGGGTTTAACATGACGATGTCCAGGCTTATATTGGTCCCTCTTTCATCTCAATTGTGGACATTGACCATCTCGCTGTGCCACTTGGGGAGCTTTTTTCATCACCCGATGAAATAGTGAGCTATAAAAAAATGGGATGAGGCGTCGGGTTAGTTGTCCACTCTTGGAAAAACCGATTGATCCGGGGAGCGAATATCGATTCGGACCATTACCTTGTGGCAGCCAAGGTACGCATCCGTCTTAATGTAGCAGCAAAGATGCGATCTAATATAACACGGAAATTTGACGTCGAAAAGCTGCAAACACAACAGATAGCAGAAGCCTAGTCCGCTCAACTTACCCAACTGCTTGACGAAATCACTCCTTGTCCCGATAATAATATAGAAGCACAATGGCAGAGAATTGCCCACTTCCTACAAACTGCTGCAAAAGCAACACTTGGGTACCAAAGACCACCATCAAGAAATCCGTGGTACGATCAGGAATGTCGTAATGCTACAGATATGAAAACGCAGCGTGTAGGGCAACCCTGCGGACAGTAGCAACTCGTAATGCTATGGAAAACTATCGGAAGAAAAGGAGAGAGGAGAAACGTATTTTCAGAAAAAAGAAGAAGGAGCAAGGAAAACGTGAATGTGAGCAAATCGGAATGTACAGGAGTCAGAATGAAGTCCGAAAATTCTACCAACGGGTAAAACACCAAATCGAAGACTTTGTTGCAGGCACATCCTCCTGTAGAGATAAAGAAGGAAACCTGGTGACAGATACAGACAGCGTGCTGAGGATCTGGAAGGAGCGTTTTGAAAAACTTGTGGTATCAAATAGTGGCGGTGAAGTGGATACCCCAGAAGCAATAATAGATGATGGTATAGAATGTATACCACCACCTAGCGAAGATGAAGTCAGAATAGCAATCAATCGGCTGCTATTTGCCAACTATAGATGAATAAGTCTCCTTCCCATCGCATATAAAATGCTATGGTCAACGACATTATTGGATCATACCAATGTGGCTTCAGACCTCGCAAATTGACCAGATTTTCACTCTGCGCCAAATCCTGGAAAAAGCCCACGAAAAACACATCGACACATTCCAACTATTCGTCGACTATAAAGCCGCATTCGACAGCCCTATCCGTTCAGAGGTGTATAAAGCCATGTCTACGTTTGGCATTCTTGCAAAATTAATTCGGCTATGTAGGATAACTTTAACAGGCACAAAATCAGCAGTTAAAGACGGAATGGACCTCTCGGAGCTCTTTAATACCGAACATGGATTCAGACAAGGTGATAGTTTGTCGTGAACAGAAATGGCACACTGTACACCAAATAACACATGTTGCTTGCCTACGCCGATGACATGGACATAATGGGTCGAACATTGAGAGCGGTAACATCCACCTTTGAACATATTGACAAGGAGTCTGTCAAAGTGGGTCTGGCAGTAAACGGCGAGAAGATTGTATCAACGCACAAGACGTCCAGTAGAGTCGGACCAACTTTGGAATTTGAGAACTACATCTTCGAGGTAGTCAAAGATTTTATATACCTTGGTACCGGCATAAACAAAACGAATGACATCAGTTTTGAAATTCGGAGAAGGATAGTGTCGGCTAACAAATGCTATTATGGTCTGAGTAAGCAACTCAAAAACAAGGCCACCTCCCGCCAGACCAAACAGACACTCTACGAGACGCTAATGCTACCCGTGCTGTTATATGGATCTGAAGCATGGTTATTGCACAAGCAGATGAGGCATCTCTAGGTGTGCTTGAAAGAAAAATTCTCCGAAAGATCTATGGGCCGTTGACAGTGAATATCGCCGTCGAATGAACAATGAGTTGTACCAGCTATTCTCGGACATCGACATTGTTAGACGTATTGAGCTTCAGCAACTACGTTGGCTAGGTCATGTTGTGAGAATGGATTAAGATGCCCCAGCCCAGAAGGCATACAAAAGCGAACCAGCTTTTATATGCCTTCTGGGCCTTCCCCAGCAGAAGGGGAAGGCCGTGAATAAGATGGAAAGATCAAATGGAAGATAACAATGCCGAATATGCCAAATTGGAAAAACTGCGTAAAAGACCGACGCGCCTGGAAATCTTTTTTAAGCTCGGCTTATGGAACGAAAGTTATGTCATAGGCCGGCTATGTAAGTAAGTATGTACTCGGATGTAGGAGTTAAAATTTAATATTTATAGATGCTTACGTATTCAGATATTAATTAGTAACCCATTAAAATTAGAGGACCGAAATAAAGCGCTGATCTTTTGTTTTGAGTTTCTAGTTAGGGTCAAGGACAACGCCTAGAATTTTCGGTCATGATCACGTAAAAAAATTTGAGATGAAGTACACCGAAAACTTAATTTTTTGTGTTCTTTCAAGTCGATCTATATTCTTTAAAAAAATCCACGCCTCGAAAAAATATTCTTTAAAAAAATCCACGCCTCGAAAAAATATTCTTTAAAAAAATCCACGCCTCGAAAAAATATTCTTTAAAAAAATCCACGCCTCGAAAAAATATTCTTTAAAAAAATCCACGCCTCGAAAAAATATTCTTTAAAAAAATCCACGCCTCGAAAAAATATTCTTTAAAAAAATCCACGCCTCGAAAAAATATTCTTTAAAAAAATCCACGCCTCGAAAAAATATTCTTTAAAAAAATCCACGCCTCGAAAAAATATTCTTTAAAAAAATCCACGCCTCGAAAAAATATTTTTTAAAAAATCCACGCCTCGATAAAATATTTTTTAAAAAAATCCACGCCTCGAAAAAATATTTTTAAAAAAATCCACGCCTCGAAAAAATATTCTTTAAAAAATCCACGCCTCGAAAAAATATTGTTTAAAAAATCCACGCCTCGAAAAAATATTCTTTAAAAAATCCACGCCTCGAAAAAATATTCTTTAAAAAATCCACGCCTCGAAAAAATATTCTTTAAAAAATCCACGCCTCGAAAAAATATTCTTTAAAAAATCCACGCCTCGAAAAAATATTCTTTAAAAAATCCACGCCTCGAAAAAATATTCTTTAAAAAATCCACGCCTCGAAAAAATATTCTTTAAAAAATCCACGCCTCGAAAAAATTTTTAAAAAATCCACGCCTCGAAAAAATATTTTTTAAAAAATCCACGCCTCGAAAAAATATTCTTTAAAAAATCCACGCCTCGAAAAAATATTCTTTAAAAAATCCACGCCTCGAAAAAATATTTTTTTTAGAAATCCACGCCTCGAAAAAATATTTTTTTTAGAAATCCACGCCTCGAAAAAATATTTTTTTTAGAAATCCACGCCTCGAAAAAATATTTTTTTAGAAATCCACGCCTCGAAAAAATATTTTTTTAAAAATCCACGCCTCGAAAAAATATTTTTTAAAAATCCACGCCTCGAAAAAATATTTTTTAAAAAAATCCACGCCTCGAAAAAATTTTCTTTAAAAAATCCACGCCTCGAAAAAATATTCTCTAAAAAGTCCACGCCTCGAAAAAATATTCTCTAAAAAGTCCACGCCTCGAAAAACTATTCTTAAAAAAATCCACGCCTCGAAGAAATATTCTTAAAAAAAATCCACGCCTCGAAGAAATATTCTTAAAAAAATCCACGCCTCGAAGAAATATTCTTAAAAAAATCCACGCCTCGAAGAAATATTCTTAAAAAAAATCCACGCCTCGAAAAAATATTCTTTAAAAAATCCACGCCTCGAAAAAATATTCTTTAAAAAAATCCACGGCTCGAAAAAATATTCTTTAAAAAAATCCACGCCTCGAAAAAATATTCTTTAAAAAAATCCACGCCTCGAAAAAATATTCTTTAAAAAAATCCACGCCTCGAAAAAATATTCTTTAAAAAAATCCACGCCTCGAAAAAATATTCTTTAGAAAAACCACGCCTATTTATAAACCTCGACAAAAAAATATTTTTGTTAAAATTTTTTGCCTATATATTTTTTCTCACCATTATTAAAAATTCATAAATTTGTTTGTTAATAATAATAACAAAAAAACAACCACCAACAACAACATCAACTGCTTGTTATGTTAATTAATTCCACAGTAGCTGTCATCGGGCGAGCATAATGTGGCGTTGAATTATTATTTTTGCATAGCTGTTAAGAAAAAAAAAAAAAAAATTGACAGCTTTCCGGCTAATTTGATTAGTTTATGCTTTGTTTCTGGGATTGAATTATTATTAACCCCAACGACAGCAACAACAACAGCAACAGCAAAAAATGTAAGGTGCCATTTATTAACAAAAATATTGAATAGGTTCAGAAAAAAATTTCAAAATTGTAGGAGAAGAAATAGATTGATTTATAAATGGTTATTGAAATTTAAATATGAAGACATGCGAGATTCCCTTGCCATCCTACTTCGATACTGGGGTAAGTAAAGAGGGGGAATTTTTCAGGAGCCATTTTTTTAATTCTAATTATAATCTCAAAACTTTCACATTCCAAACAAACATTTTTTGCTTCGAACTTCCCATCCGGAAAGAACCTCCGCCTCCACATGTTTGGACACAATCTCAATATTCTTTTGTCATTTCCCACCAACAGCTGAAGGAGGTCTGTAATTAAATTCGAAGATTTTTTCCCCACTTCGAAAAAAATCGCTACGAAGCACTTCACTTTTTTCCGAATATCAACAATGACTCTTCAAAATTCTATCATAATTATAATATTTGCCACTTTGTGGCATGTATCATAGCTAGATGCATATGAGTGCGGGAGTGTGTGTATGTATGTGTGTGTGTGGTGGCAACATATCATTTACTCTCTCTTGAAGGCAAAAAAAATAATAATTTAAGGTTTGGAAAGTAAAAATGACGATGATGATGAGGATGGTGATGGTTCAGAGGCCATTATAACCTTCGTCATCTTTTGTCTTCTAGGGTAAATCGAAAACAGAAAAAACAACTTCAAATCGAAAATGGAAAATATCTACATGATCTCTGAGTTTGACCCCCATTTAAAAGCACAACAACAAAAATAGAGGGAGAAAAATCAAAGAAAAATGCCATGGTTTCATGGTGATTTAGCAAAACGGCAAAGTATTCCATAATTTGGCAGTGATCGTGTGGTTGGACGTGGTGTATCCCATGTAAATACTCCTGCAAACAACAACAGCAACATATAATTTGGGAAAACAACAACAACAAACGAAATGAAACTAAATATGGCAAGGGTGTTAAATATGGCACAGTGGGTCACAACAATCTATACTAATAAAAGAGTAAAGTGATTGACTGACTGACTGATTTTACGATTCATCAACGCCCAGAATCTTGAAATTTTGGTTGGGGGTCACTCTTGGTCCAAAACCCATATAAGGCTGGGTTTTTGGCAATTCGTACTAGAACGGTACGAAAAGTACTAAATGTGATACCATTTGTATTTGGCGAACCGGTAGAGCTAGAACTCTGAAATTTGGATTGGTGGTCCCTGATGGAGTGTAGGATAGGTGTAGCAAAGGGTTTTTGGAAATTCGAACTATAACTATCCGAAAAGTACTAAAATGTACTTAATTTGGTACAAATTCGTAGCATGTGAATTGATAGAGCTAAAAACTTGAAATGTGGAATGCGAATTAGGGTTGGGATGTAGAGTCTATTTAAGGTGATGGTTTTAAAAGCGTGTACTCATGTGTACGCAAAGTACTATATGGTACTATATTTGGTACAAATTTGATCTATACTAATAAAAGAGTAAAGTGATTGACTGACTGACTGATTTAACGATTCATCAACGCCCAGACGAAACGGCTGAAGCTAGAAGAAATTTTGGGTGAGGGTCACTCTTGGACCAATGGGTCAGAAAAGGCTGGGTTTTTGGAAATTCGTACTAGAACGGTACGAAAAGTACTAAAAAATACTAAATGTGATACCATTTGTATTTGGCGAACCGGTGGAGCTAGAACTGTGAAATTTGGTTTGGTGGTCGTTGATGGAGTGTAGGATAGATGCACCAAAGGATTTTTGGAAATTCGAACTATAACTATTCGAAAAGTATGAAAATGTACTTAATTTGGAACAATTCTGTAGCATTTGAACGGATAGCGCTAAAAACTTGAAATTTGGGGTGTGAATTATGGTTGAGAAGTAGGGTCCATGTTAGGAGATGGTTTTGAGGTGGTTTGTACTCATGTGTACGCAAAGTACTATATGGTACTATATTTGGTACAAATTTAATTTGGAGATACAAATCGAGCTGGAATTTGAAATTAATTTCTTACTTGTTTGTACGAAAAGTACTAAATCGTACTATAATCGGTACAGTTAGCATTTGGGTGAACCGATAGAGCGGGAGCAATGAAATTTGAAATTAGGATCACTGTAGGAGAGTGGGATTGGGGTCAGGAATCAGTTTAAGAAAATAATACTTATGTATACTAAACGGTACTAAATTTGGTACAATTTGAATTTTAGGAGAACCAATAGAGCTAGAATCATGGAGTCAGGATCACTGTTGAGGTATAAGATTGAGATATGTAGGATGTTTTAGAATTTAGTACTAATGTGTACAAAATTTGGTACAATTTGAATTTTCGGTAAAGCGATAGAGTTGGAATCCCGAAATTTTGATTTAGGATCACTGTTGGTTTGGAAATTGGTACTACTATGTACTAAATTTAGTACGATTTGATTTGTGGGTGAATCGAAAGAGTTGGAATCCTGAAATTTTGATTTAGGATCACTGTGGGAGTGTAAGTTTGGGGTAGGAAGGTGGTTTTGGAAATAAGTACTACTGTGTGGATTTTTTAAAGAATATTTTTGGAGACCTAAAACAAGGCGTGGATTTTTTAAAGAATATTTTGGAGACCTAAAACAAGGCGTGGATTTTTTAAAGAATATTTTTTGGAGGCCTAAACCAGGCGTGGATTTTTTAAAGAATATTTTTTTGGAGGCCTAAACCAGGCGTGGATTTTTTAAAGAATATTTTTTGGAGACCAACCAACAAGGCGAGTATTTTTTAAAGAATATTTTTTGGAGACCACCCAACAAGGCGTGGATTTTTTAAAGAATATTTTTTGGAGACCACCCAACAAGGCGTGGATTTTTTAAAGAATATTTTTTGGAGACCACCCAACAAGGCGTGGATTTTTTAAAGAATATTTTTTGGAGACCACCCAACAAGGCGTGGATTTTTTAAAGAATATTTTTTAAGGCGTGGATTTTTTAAAGAATATTTTTGGAGACCTAAAACAAGGCGTGGATTTTTTAAAGAATATTTTTGGAGACCTAAAACAAGGCGTGGATTTTTTAAAGAATATTTTTGGAGACCTAAAACAAGGCGTGGATTTTTTAAAGAATATTTTTTTAAACCTAAAACAAGGCGTG
>NW_026882405.1:0-40111 GCF_032173495.1 Musca vetustissima
TTACGGACTTTAGACCCTGAAAATCTTTCGATTTGCACGAAATTTGAATTGAGCCACGAAAGATGTGTGCCAAGTTTCGTGAAAATCGGTTCAGATTTATATATAGCTCCCATATATAGTTTCGCTTTACGATTTCGATTTACGGACTTTAGACCCTGAAAATCTTTCGATTTGCACGCAATTTGGCATAGCGTACTGAATTGAGCCACGAAAGATGTGTGCCAAGTTTCGTGAAAATCGGTTCAGATTTAGATATAGCTCCCATATATAGTTTCGGCCGATTTTTGGTAAATGGCGTACCAAAGTCCCTATATATCTTTCGATTTGCACGAAATTTGGCATAGCGCACTGAATTAAGTCTAGAATGATGTGTGCAAAGTTTCGTGAAAATCGGTTCAGATTTAGATATAGCTCCCGTATATATCTTCCTCCGATTTAAGGTAAATGGTGTACCAAAGTCCTTATATATCTTTCGATTTGCATGAAATTTGGCATAACGTACTGAATTGAGGCTAGAATGATGTATGCCCAGTTTCGCGAAAATCGGCCCAGATTTAGATATAGCTCCCATATATAGTTTCGTCCGATTTCATGTTAATGGTGCCCCAAAATCCCTATATATCTTTCGATTTGCAGGAAATTTGGCATAACGTACTGAATTGAGCCTAGAATGATGTCTGCCCAGTTTCGAGAAAATCGGCCCAGATTCAGATATAGTTTAGTCCGATTTCATGTAAATGGTGCACCAAAGTCCCTATATATCCTTCGATATATTTGGATAGAGCTTCCATATATATTTTCGCCCGATTTTAAGTAAATTGGACATCAAACTCTTCATGCTAGTCAAAATTGAGCATAGAATTACGTAGTTGCGTTTTCTAGAAGTACAGACATAGCCCAACAGATAACCTATTTATATTTGATTGAAGTCGATTTATATAACTTATGGATATATAGGTAGATTCACATTTAGATAAATATCACATATTTTATTTCATCCAATTTCATGTTAATAGTCCTGTTTAATATATCCATAGTGGTGAAGGGTATCATATAGTCGGCCCCGTCCGACTTTACTACTTTCCTTACTGGTTTAATAATATATTTTCTGAAAAAATCCTGATAAATATGAATTCAAATACTGGAGTTGATTACTTTTAGTATATACAAATATATTTTGCTAAATGTTTGTATTTCGGACATATTTTGGTGTTTTGTGTGTGTGTGTATTTTTGTGAAATTTTGAAAAGTTTAATATATAATTTTTTAACTAAAATTGAAATGACTTTCAGAAGCTGCTGTTACAAGTAGGGACATCGAAACTATCTAAAGTATTTTCTAAAAATATGTGTTTAACTGAACTGTGGCAGGTTGAACCGTCAGAACCGTAGAAAACTATCGATCAATTCTCCAACGTATATATATATATATATATAATACTTCATATAAAGATTAGAAGTACCTTTATATGAAGTATTGTGTACAATGGATGTTGAAGAATTGATCGATAGTTTTCTACGGTTTTGATGGTTCAACCTGCCACATTTTAGTTAAACAAATATTTTTAGAAAATACTTTAGATAGTTTCGATCCGTCCCTACTTGTAACAGCAGCAGTCATTTCAAGAAATTAGATTCAATTCCTTAATACCGGAATATCGGAGGTACCGTTATATGGGGACTACTTTAAAAAGTTTACCAATATCGATAGTTTCTAGTTGGAAGATTTGTTACCCAATTAAAACCTTTAATACATAAAGACAGCCAAACTGTTTAAAGAAAATGCACGAAATCCCAAAAAATCCGAATAATGGGGTATACCGTTATATGGGTGCTACCCCAAAAAATAGTCCAATACTGATCATTTTTGGTAGGAAGATTTACTATACAATGTGAACCCAAAATACCAAATGCTGGGGGCGTGGCCCGCCCATTTTTTCATAAATCACCTTTTGTAACATTAGTATCAGGGATGGTCTGTGTGACGATTTTTTAGGTTTTCGACTGTCAAAAAGGTGTAAACGTCGAAAACGTCATATACCTGTATAAAATGTAATAAATGTAGTAAACGTCATTTATTTCAATATTATTACCGTATACTGTTATTTTTAGGAATATATATTATTTTTACATATATCTGACTATTCTTTACTAGAACTGATAAAAAATTCTAAACTTTTTGGAGAAGAAAATTTCGAAATTCGATATGGATTGAGTAAAGCATACGTAATTTCCAAATTGATTAATGGAAATAGCTATTTTGTCAAAAACCTAATGGTTTTAGGTGGGTTTCCGACGTTTATGACGTATGTATTATACGTCGGAAATGTATGTCATTTACGTCACGATTTCTGACGGACCATCTCTGATTAGTATTCTGCAGCCCAAATTTGTTGAAGCTAGTATGTCGGGATATATTTATGCCGCTAAAATCGCGATTTCAGCCATAGTGCAATGGGACAAAAGTATGTAAATCGACTTCAAACAAATATCAATAGGACATCCGTTGGACTATTTCTGTACTGCTAGAAATCGCAACTACGCTATTCTATGCTAAATTTTGTATGTCAATGACATGTCAATCTGACAAACACGAAGATTTTAATGCACCATTTACGAAAGCTATATCCAAATATGAACCGATTTCAAAGAAACTTGTCACAGGTTAGGTTATACTAATTTCAGTACGTGTTGTTCCTATCAGCTATATAGCCTTGGTGCGTCAACTACTTAAAATCAATCGATAATATATAAGGCAGCTATATCTAAATCTCAACCGATTTTCACGAATCTTGGCATCATTCTAGGCTCAATTCTGTACGTCATGCCGAATTTCGTGCAAATCAAAAGATATATTGGGACTTTGGTGCACCATTTACATTAAATCAGACGATATATCTAATCAAAGCTATATCTAAATCTGAACCGATTTTTCCCAATTCCAATAGGGTTCGTCCTTGAGCCAAATAAAGAAGCTGTGCCAAATTTCATCCAATTCTGATTATAAATGCGACCTATACATTGTTTACAATTTAACACCAACAGACGGACGGACATGCATAAATCGACTCAGAAAGTGATTCTATGCATATTCTCAAAAGGAACTATGGGTCTATCTCGTTTCCTTTTGTCTGTTACAAACATATGCACAAAGATGTAATAGCGTGTACCACAGTGTTGTGAAGGGTATACAAATACGCGAGAAAAGATGATTGAAATTCTCAAAATATCGAATAGTTAGGCTATCGTTATATGGGGCTATAACAAAACGGAGATAAATATTGATATTTGTAGTAGTGAGATTTGAAAGCCACTGAGAATACAAAATATCAAATTACAGCCAATTCGGTTAAAAAGCTTGTCCACAATCCAAAAATACCGACATGGTTCAATATTGATAAATTTTAGTGGGGAGATGTGGTGATGCCCTTATGAGAACCCAAAATACCAAATTACAGCCAAGTTGGTTGGAAAACGTGTCCATAATAACGATATTAATAATTTTTGATAGGGATATTTGTATTTCAATAAGAACCCAAAATTGGAAATTACAGCCAATTCGTTTGGAAAACCTGCCTAAAATTCCCAAAATACCAAGTATTGGGGAGTACCCCAACACTAAGGGGCTACCCTGAAACTTGGGTCAATATTTTGGTAAGGAGATGTGCTATGACATGAGAATACAAAATGCCAAATTTGCAATACCAAACATCCTACGAGTACTAGCAATGTCTGTGCAAAATTTCAGAGCTCTATCTTAAATATTGTGATCTCTATCGTAATTTCAACAGACGGACATGCGTAGCTCGACATAGAATTTTATTCTGATCAAGAATATAGATACTTTATGATGTCTCCGGTGAATATTTCGAGGTGTTGCAAACGGAATGACAAATTTAATATACACTCAACCTTATGGTGTAAGGAATAAAAATGAATGTATATGTAAGTAATATCTATATCTAAATCTACCTGGCTCTACATTTATATGCAATATTTCCTCTCAATTGGCCAAACTTTGGATAATTTGGTGCACTAAACCAGTAAGGAAAGTTCAAAAGAGGGATGGGGCCGACAATATGATACCCATCACCATATACACACATACAGCATACACATACCAAAATTTCCTGATCAATCGGGGAGACTTCGATTCTTTAGTGAACATTTTGTACGAAAGCAAGCAAAATTATGTATGTATGTATGTAAATTTGGACCTAAATGAGCAACAGTGGCATATACCATTTGGTATGCTGCAGCACAGTTATTTTTTTCAAATTTTAATACACATCGAACAAACATATACTCTTGGCAGCACCATTTACATAAAATCGACGAAAAAATATTTTGGAGCATACGTCTATGTGGATCTAACTCATTACACTGCACAAAATTTTGTCTCAATCGAACAAATATTGGGAGTTTGGTGGACCCAGGGGGCAATTAAATAAAAATCCTACTTTTCGATGGCGGACATGATTGCCTATCACTGAAACATCCTAATCTCAAAATTTCAACGCAATTGGAAAGACTGATTCTTGAGTGAATTAGGATTATTGCCTTCGCTCGAAAATTAGTAAAATGGCGGACTTAAGAAAATTATTATACCCTTCACCACACTGTGGTACAGGGTATTATGTCTTTGTGCATATGTTTGTAACACGCCAAAATAATCGAGATAGACCCATGGTTCCTTTTGAGAATATGCATAGAATCACTGAATCCGTCCATGTATTTTTGTTAACAAAGTACAGGTCGCATTTATGATCCGATTTGGATGAAATTTGACACAGGTCACTTAATTGGCCCAAGGACGAACCCTATTGTAATTGGAGAAAATCGGTCCACGTTTAGGCATAGCTCCCATATAAGGGTACCCCCAAATTTTCGGTATTTTGAGGTTCTTGAGGTCGTTTTTTAGCCGAATTCGCTGAAATTTGGTACTTTGAGTTCTTATTGGATAGCAAATTTTCCTACCAAAAATTATAAATAAAGGTCAATTTTTTCGGAGAGCCCCCATATAAGGGTACCTCCAATTTTCGGTATTTTCGGGTTCTTGGGCTTGTTTTAAAACTGAATTCTCTGAAATTTTGTACATTGGGTTCTTATTGTGTACTAAATTAGTCCACTAAAAAGTATAAATATAGGTCCAGTTTTTCTGGTAGACCCCATATAATGGTACCCCCAATTTTCGGTATTTTGAGGTTCTTGAACCAAATTCATTTTATACCCTTCACCACACTGTGGTACAGGGTATTATGTCTTTGTGCATATGATTGTAACAGGCAAAAGGAAACAAGATAGACACATGGTTCCTTTTGAGAATATGCATAGAATCAGTTTTTGAGTCGATTTAAGCACGAAATTTGGCACAGCGTAACAAATTAGGTCTAGAATGATGTGTGTTAAATTTCCTGAAAATCTGTTCATATACATTTTCTTCCGATTTAAGGTAAATGGTGCACCAAAGTCCCTATATATCTTTCGATTTGCACGAAATTTGGCGAAACGTAATGAATTAGGTCTAGAATGATGTGTGTTAAGATTCCTGAAAATCGGTTCAGATTTAGATATAGATCTCATATATATTTTCGTCCGATTTAAGGTAAATTGTGCACAAAAGTCCCTATATATCTCTCGATTTGCACTAAATTTGGCTCAGCGTAATGAATTAGGTCTAGAATGATGTGTGTTAAGATTCCTGAAAATCGGTTCGGTTTTAGATATAGCTTCTATATCTGACCAAATGAACAATTTAGTATCGGTTGCAGAATGACGTGTTTATGGTTCCAATTTCATTTTACTGGTCCTTTAAAAATGCGACGTCTGTTAGGATTCATCTGTTGAATATACTCAAAGTGGTGAAGGGTACAATATAGTCGGCCCCGTCATATAGTCGTCCCCTTACTGGTTTTTTTAATTGCCTATTTTCCACCCAAAAAAATAGCTGGAAAACAGGGAAGATCTTCCTTCACCGATTGGATTTATCCTAGGTTCAAAATGACATGCTAGAATTTGAAACCAATTGAGTTAATAGTTTTTAAGTTATCGTGTCCGCCAATCGTAAAATCACTGTTTCGAGAAAATCGCATTTATAGTTTGAGACGCACTCCTGCCGTAGCTTGATGCTGACACAGCTATATCTTCAAGAGTCGTTGAGATTTTTACTTGAAATTGAGACATTCGTGAAAAAGTATATGTTCACATTAAGTAAAAAGAAAAAAAATCGATTTTTGAGTCGAGTTTTTTAAAGGGGACTTATTGGTTTATATACCTTTCATATTATTTTGAATCAAATATATAAACTGTAGATCTATCATAATTCCATTTAAGATTTTCTTTTGTTTCTTTTTACTTTTAACTCAATTTGTTATATCCTCTCCACGTGTGTAGGATATAAAAAAAATGCTATGCCTTAACAGACTTTCACTAACTATTTACATTACAAGTGAACTAGTAGTTATAATTTTTTATTGAACAGTAAACCTAGAAGTAATTTTTCTTCACTTCTGAAATAAAACTTTAATTTAGCGGCAAACACTGTGAATGCCATAATTGACGCTTAAAAGCCGCATCAAAGTGCGTGAGGTCGTTTCTAATGAGGCGCTTTTTTTCAAGTGCGTGTGAGGAGAGAATTTCGTAGTTCGTTTTCATAGCTGCTTTGATATTCTTGGCTTAATTTCTATCCGGTTTTATTGGTCGGTTTGATGGTTGTTGCTACCAGTCACTCACACACTGCCTTTGGTTCTAGGCTTTTGTTTTGTTGATCTTCAAAATAATAAAAGAATGGTCGGCTGGCTAGAGATAGGTCTCTCTCGATTATTTTTTGTTCACTTTACAAACTGCTACCAAAAATAGAATGAAGAAAATATTTTTTTTTTTTGGCTTTTTAATGAATGATTAGGAATTTTGTGGTGTTCTTTTTTCAGTTTTGTCTATTTATTTCTCGGGTTTCATCAGCATCATCATTATCAAGCGCGTAATCATTGTAGATGGCTGAGGTTGGATGGTCGGCAACAGCGCCAATTTTTTTTTTTTTTTTTTTTTGGTTACTTCTTGTTGAAGACAGAATAAATCAATTAGAGAGACGTTAAGATTCTATCTAAACATTCATATTTATCACATTTAGTAATTATAATCATACCACTGAATTTTCGGCTTTCTTGTTGGGTAATTCGGTATGGATAATTTTGAAGAGGTAGTGGAACAAGAAATTTGGCGGAACATCGGCGATAATAATTTCCATTTTATCGTTTCTTCTTTTGTGTCGCTTTTCTTCTTCGCTTGATACAAACTAATGATAATAACATAGGGGAGCCATAATAACCTCTGGGTAAAAATTCTTCCTTAAATAGCGGTTAAAATGAGAAAGAACTTGTTTGGCAATTTTTTATCAAACATTGATGAGTGAAGTGTAAATTAAGCGGCATTTGTCTTTATAATAAATGCAATGCAAATTGCATACTAAAATAGAATCCCTCAGTTTTCAATTTTACAAATCGAATTTTAATAATTCGCAATAAACTGTGTGGGAAATATGGATGGAGGAAAATCTCTTAAAAAGTGTATGGGTGTAAAATGAAAACTGAGTCTTGGAATCCGAAGATCTATGCCTCATGAATTAAATTTTGTTTAAATCAGCTCAGATATAGATATAGCACACCATATACCCAAAGTTGATCCGATTGAGGCTATAGTAACGTGCACTGAAATTTGTTGATTTCCGATTTGATTATAGAGAGTTGGGCTAATTTTTAATCTCTTGTGAGACATTTATCAAGACATTGCTCTGCAATATGCAATATATTCCGATAAAAAGTAAAATACAGGTCGCATTAATGATCTGAATTGGACTAAATTTGGACAGCTCACTTATTTGGGCCAAGTGCGACATTTAGATATAGCTCCCATATATATTTTCGTCAGATTTTAAATAAATGACTCAGAGTTATGATATTGGTGAGAATGCAGTATGATGCATCTGTTGAATATACACAAGGTGGCGATGGGTATTATAAAGTCGGCTACGTCCGGCCGTACTACTTTACTTACTGGTTCTAATTGTTGCAGAACAGTTAAAATTCGAAACTCTATTATCATTATGCTCTAACCACATGTTAAAATATTTGCAGTTTTATATCTCACCCAATTAGATTTATAGAGACCATACCATTTGTTATGGAGGCATAGAGTCCTCAGGTCTGCAGGTAAACCACTGGTCTGTATAGAAAACAATTGGTGTTTATAAAGGCCGATTGGTCTGTATACAGAACACATGGATCAGCCTGTGGTCTCTATATAATTTACGAACTTACTGAAATATAATATAATTATATAATTGGATCGAGCAATGATGCCATTTAAAACTTCATTGCGAAAGCTCATTAAGTCCATAAATTTGCGGGAATTGCGGGAACACGTTGAACAATTCATCCATTTAGCCATCTGAGAAGAAATATATTGTTCGATCGTTTTATACCATAGCCAATAAGGCAGAGGTCTTCCTTATACCCTTCACCACACTGTGGTACAGGGTATTATGTCTTTGTGCATATGTTTGTAACAGGCAAAAGGAATCGAGATAGACCCATGGTCCCTTTTGAGAATATGCAGAGAATCACTTTCTAAGTCGATTTATGCATGTCCGTCCGTTTGTCCGTCTGTCTGTCCATGTTAAATTGAAAACAAAGTACAGGTCGCATTTATAGTCCGAATTGGATGAAATTTGGCATAGGACACTTATTCAGCCCAAGGACGAACCCTATTGGGGAAATTGGGAAAAATCGGTTCAGATTTAGATATATCTCCCATATATATATATTCGTCCGATTTAAAATAAATGCTGCACCAAAGTCTCTATATATCTTTCGATTCACACGAAATTTGGTATAGCGCACTGAATTAAGACTAGAATGACGTGTGCGATGTTTCGTGAAAATCGGTTCAGATTTAGATATAGCTCCCATATACAGTTTCGCCCGATTTTAGGTAAATGGTGCACCAAAGTCTCTAAAAATCATTCGATTTGCACGAATTCGATAATGCAACGGCCTATTTCTTGCAGATTGAACACAAAATACCATACTTTTGTTGAAATCGTTTATAAAACTATGTGCTAAAAAAACCTCTGTTCCCTACAAAATTTGGTAAATATCGGTTGAGATTTAGATATAGCTCATATATATATATATATGTTTGGCAGATTGCCTCACTGAAATGTGTAGAGCCTAACCTGTATCAATCGGCTCAAATTTAGATATAACACCCACATATAAAACGTACTGATGTTAGTGTAGCTTAACGTGTGTCAAATTTTAATTGAAATCGGTTTAGATTTAGATATAGCACACATATATATCTTTTCGTCGATTTTAAGTAAATGGTGCACGTTGCACCCAAACCTCCAATATATTTTCGACCGACATCATGTGTAATTGTGCACCAAAAAGTCTTACGATTTCCGATTTGCCGATTTTAAATCAGCCCGAATGAAATGAAATTTGCCATAGGTTGCAGAATGACATATGTATTGATGGAAATTATTCGATACAGGTTTGCAGGGAAACCACAGGTCTGTATAGTAAACAATTGGTGTTTATAAAGACCTATTGGTCTATATACAAAACACAGGAGTATCTCAGCCAGTGTTGCCACTCTAGCACTTTTAGTGCTAGAGCACTTTTTAAACATGTTTAGCACCAAAAATTGATCTAGCACCTAGCATTTTTTTATCATTTTTATTTTTTCGGGATATTTTTAAAATTTTCCGTCTATTTTTTAGTTTAATCCCAGAAATTGCGGTTTTTCGATTTCACACACAAATATTGAATTTTTTTTATGTTTCACGCTATGAGTTGATTTTCCAATTTGTAAAAATGTCAATAAATCTATGAATAACTTTTTATACCCTACCACGTGGTGTTTAATAAAATTTTCTTAAATTATTGGGTACTTCATATGGTGACTGTGACATTGTCTGCTAGTAGATTGTTTATTAGGAAAAATTACAAAAATCATGCGGGGCCTTTGTGGGGGAGTAATGTAAAAATCATGAACCTAAATTGTAAACTTTCTCAAAATATGTTTTTTATTCAACCGGAATCCAGAATGCCAAATTAGAGCCACTTCATAGTACCGAAAATTGGTCGCGTCCTATGTCAGAAGGTGGACCTACATCGAAAAATGTTCGCAAACATATCTTTTTTAAAATTACAGCCACTTTGGTGGGAAAAAAATGTTTAAAAAAACTTAAAAGTATGCAAATAGAACGAAAATTGTATATGTCCAAATATAGAAAATTGTCCGCATAAATAGTTTTTACCCTAACAGAGAATACGACTAAATACCGAAAATATATCGGTACTTTAATATGAAGGCTGTGAGCAAACCCTGACCAAGATTGATAATTTTTTATGCATATGTGCCAGCCTCTGAAAACATGCAATGTGATATTACAATCAATTCTATTAAAAATATTCTACGACCGCTCTTTGGAGGCTACCCCGACCAATATTGATAATTCTTGGTATGGAGATTTTCTGCCTAATAGAATCTAAAATATCAAATTGAAGTAACTTCGGTTGAAAAACGTGCTAAAGTCACCAAAACACCGAATAATTTAGGTACCGCTCTACACCGAAGCATGGACCCATATTGATAATTTTTGGTAGGGAGATTTTTTTTGAATTAAAATCCAAAATATCAAATTAGTGCCAATTCGGTTGGGGCTACCCTAAAACGTACAGATATATCCCATTTTCAGTGCCAAACACCCAGAAATATTAATAATGTGCAAAATTTCGAAGATTTTGCTTCTTGTTTATAATGACTTTTTAATAAATAAAGATCTCATTATTAGCTACAAGCGATGTTCCTTCTAAAAACTTCTTAGCAAATTTATTTGGCACTTTTTTAAAATTTTTAGCACTTTCTAGCATTTTTTTAAACAAAATCTAGCATTTTTTATCCACAAAGTTTTGACAACACTGATCTCAGCAGACCTTTGGTATCTACACTATAAATAGGCCACTTCATTTGGTCTTTATAAAGGCTTGTGGTTTCATTAAACCCCTATATTTTTAATAATGTTCTTAAAGAACTTACTGAAATACTTATTGATACTTATTATTAAGTCCATAAAATTATTTTTATACCCTCCACCATAGTATGGAGGGTATATTAGTTTTGTTTTTCCGTTTGTAACGCATCGAAATAACCATTTCCGACCCTATAAAGTATATATATTCTTGATCAGCGTAAAATTCTATGACGATCTAAGCATGTCCGTCTGTCTGTTGTAATCACTCTAGCGTCTAAACGAATTGAGATAGAGCCCCAAAATTTTGCATAGAGTCTTTTGTCTGCAGGCAGGTCAAGTTCGATGATGGGCTATATCGGTCCACGTTTAGGCATAGCTCCCATATAAGGGTACCTCCCATTTTTCGGTATTTTGAAGTTCTTAAGCGTGTTTTTCAACCGAATTCGCTGAAATTTGGTACATTGGGTTCTTATTGGGTACCAAATGTCCCTACTAAAAATTATATATATAGGTCCACTTTTTCTGGTAGCCCCAATATAAGGGTACCTCCCCATATCCAGTTTTTGGGGGGTTCTGACCGTATTTTTTCACCGAATTGGCTGAAATTCGGTACTTTGAGTTCTTATTGGGTAGCAAATCTTTGTACTAAAAATTATAAATATAGGTCAATTTTTTCGGGTAGCCCCCATATAAGGGTACCCCCCAATATTCGGTATTTTAGGGATCTTGAGCGCGGTTTTCAACCGAATTCGCTGAAATTTGGTACATGGGGTTCTTATTGGGTACCAAATTTCCCCTCTAAAAATTATAAATATAGGTCCACTTTTTCTGGTAGCCCCCATATAAGGGTACCTCCCAATTTCCAGTTTTTGGGGGGTTTTGACCGGATTTTTTCACCTAATTGACTGTAATTTAGTAATTTGAGTTCTTATTGAGTAGCAAATCTCTTCACAAAAAATAAATATAGGTCAATTTTTTCGGGTAGCCCCCATATAAGGTTCCCCCAATTTTCGATATTTTGAGGTTCTTGAGCGCGTTTTTCAACCGAATTCGCTGAAATTTGGTAATTTGTAGTCGTATATGGTAACAAATCTCCCCACCAAAAATTATTAATATTCACCGCTTTTTAGGGGTAGTCCCCATATAACCCCCTTTTTTATATTAAAATAGTTTACTGATTTGTTCCGTGTGTTGCGGTTGGTTAGTCGTTACGGGGAATAGTCAATTTTTACCCTACAAAGACTATTTAGCCATCTGTTGTAAGCATTCCGCCTTCTAAAGATATTGTCATAAAAAACTCAAACACGATGATAATGAAATATATCGGCAGACATTTAGGCATATCCCCAATATCGTGATACCTCCTGAAGGAAATAATTGAGATAAACAATTAAAATATTTGGTTCAAAATTGGCATATACCGGTCATTAATTAGGCATAGCCCTCATATGATGATATCCCCAAATATTCACTATTTCCTACACTATGTAATCAATATTGGTCCCTCTTTAGGCATAGCCTCATATAACTTTGTAATCTAAATTACAGTAGTTTGAGGATTTCATACTCTACAATGCGTTATAAAATATCAGTCCACTTTTTGGATCATACAGATTTTAGGAAAAATCCCCATTAAAAATTGCAGAAGTTTGTATTTAATGTACATAATGGTTTACATAAATCGGTATTATCGGTATGTGCCCACTTTTTGGTATGTTCCCTATATTTTCATTGCATGTATCTGTCAGTATAACTATGGTGGAGGGTATCCAAAGTTCGGCCCGGCCGAACTTAACGCTTTTTCACTTGTTAATATTACAGTGTTCCTTGTCAATGTTGTACATTACATTACAATTTACATTATCATACAATTTTAGATATAATGGAAATTCCGTACAAGTATAAAAGGAAATCCGTTTTATCTACGTCACTCATATGTTGCTTACTCTCGCCTATTATGTTTTGGCTGTGTTATTTCGATACATGCGCACCTAATTTAGGCGTTCGGAACAATGAATTGCGGGAACACATTGAACAATTCATTTAGCTAGCCATCGGAGATGAAATATATTGTTCGATCATAAGTAATAAGGAACTATGGGTATATTTCGTTTCCTTGTTTCCATATTATGTTTGTAACAGGCAAAAGGAAACGAGATAGACCCAGAATATGCATAGAATCAATACAAAAATGTGTTTAAGTCATCCATTTCTTAACCGATTTTTTCTCATTTCGAAAGCTTATTTAATTTTCTTCCCCGTAATATAATAAAACTTATACGGCTAGATATCATAATTTCATCGTACGGTCCGAAGAAAATTTTTTTTTTTGCCAAATATATATCTTGTTTGAAAGGAAAAATTTTGCTCTTCGAAAGAAAAAAAGAACAATATAAATCCGTTAGGAATAGGAGAAGTTATTCGAGTTTCAAATTGAAAATCTATGAAACCACGTTTTTCTTTACATTTACCGTTATAAAATTAATTTTCGAAGTGACCCAGAAAAACGAAAGGTATTTTCGTGGTCTAGGGACTCCAAATAAGCAGAATTGCTACCCCTGAATAAACTTTTTTGTTGTTTTTCAGCACAGTGTAATTTTCACCTTCGCTATAATCACCAGTCCCATTTGCTTAATTGGCCATCATTATATAACATTGTTATATAATATTAATATCAAATGATATACAATTTTACTGTTGTAAAGCTCAAAGCCACAGATTTGAAATAGAAACAGTTTTCTCTCTAACAAAAATGCTCTTTTTGCAAAAAGAAAATAAGTCTTCTTACCCATAGTGATTTTATCCGATTGGTGTTTGTTAAAATATGTTCAGATACACATATATGTTGCATAAATATTTGGGTTGATAGTAGTTGTTAATGGACAGAAAAATAGTGTTCTACTCTACTCAAGGAGAGTATAAAATATAAAATCACAGCGGGGTAGCTTCGGCATTTGATGGGGCACATTCGGCACCATAGTCATAGCCGGGTTTTTGTCATCGCTATCAGTCTAGTTGAAGTTCTGACCCCCTAAAGGCTCTATTTGGTTTTAATGCGACACACAATGTTTGAATTATAGGACTTTATTTTCTAGCGGCGGACGTTTACATCTCAAGGTCGCACACACCATCAGAAATAGAGGTTTTCTATCACCTTTTCGTCAATACAAGCACGTTTTATCTTATATATGCAATTTGGAACCATATTAAAGGATTTATTTTAAAGACAAACTCAAAAACATTTTAAGGAAATAATATTCCACAATCTGTATATGGCCGAATGTGCCCCACTTTAAAATGCCGAATGTACCCCGAATGTACTTTTTATAGTTTTTTTCATTTTTTGATCAGTTTATTAAAAACATTACATTTTTAAATATTTCTGTAATAATACACATCGTAGTGGAATTGAAATATTACAGAAACATATATAAAAATACAAAAACCCATGTATCTAAGTAAGCTTATTAGCTAGAATTTTCAAACTTTGTGTCAGTTATTTATTTCGATATTCGATACCTATGTATCGAAACTAGTGATGTACGGTGAGAGCTTCATATCGAAAACGCGATTGCCGAAGGTGCCCCGATACCGAAGGTGCCCCAGTCTCCCCTATTAATCATGTTTAGTTGGAAAATTTGATACCCCATAAAAGCCTGAAAAATCTAATTAGAACCAATGCGGCAAAAACGAGCCCAAAACCCCCAAATTACCTAAGAATGGTAACCCCATTACCCGAAAACATGGGCCAATATTGATAATTGTTGGTAGGGATGTTTTCTACTCAATGGCAATCCATAATAATAAATTGCTCCCAAATTGATTGAAACACGTGACAATTTTCGTGAGCAGATATGATAGCCAAAGTGAATCGAAATTACCGATTTTGAGCTCATTCTGTTGAAAAACGCGTCTAAAATCTCCAAAATACCAAAAAATGGAGCAATATTGATCATTTTCGGCAGGAAGATGGGTATCAACAACGAGAAGGAAATGTAGCAAATTATGGCCAATTCATTTGGGAAATATGTTAAAAATCCCCACAATACTAAATCTTGAGTAAAGGAAGCTGTTTATACTGGAAATTGCAAAGGGACTTATATTGTGCTAATAATTGGTCATATGAGTACAAAACCGGTGTTCCCAGACCTCAAATTAGAGGTCGTAAACGTTTAATTAATAAGTTTTAGCATCAAAACATGCTTTGAGGTGATTAGAAGAATATTTCAAATGAAATTGTACTGAAATTGGTTGAAAGTATGCCAAATTGCATAAATGACACCTTAACTTAAAAACTTGACCTATGACGCAAAGTGTAATTTTTATTGGAAATATTAGGTTGAGGAAAAAGAAATCCATTATTTTTCGGCAGATGGCTGTACTGATAGATTTCTCGTAAAGAATCGATCAAACAATTTCAGATTTATGCTCGTTGGAAGGGTGACATTTCGCAGTAAAAAAGAAAAATTGTTGTTTTTGTTCTGTGCATTCAGTTGTGAGTTACAGGGTGTTAAAAATGGAAGTTAACAAAGAGAAAATTCGGTACATTTTACGGGTTTTCTTTGACAAAGGCGAAAATACAAGCCAAGCTGCTAAAATTATGAAAGGCCGGTCGTCGAAAATGTCGATGAAATCGGTGAAATGACTGAAGTTTACCGGCATGTTAGCAGTCGTAACATCGCCCAGGAGCTAAAAATCGACCATAACTGTTTTAAACCATTTACACAAAAAAATGGATTTATTTTTCCTCAAACTAATATTTGCTCAATATATAAAATTAGAGCCACCTTATTTGAAAATTAGTTTTTTGCCTTATATGGCGTGGTAAAATTGTACATCCATTGAGAACCCATAATATAAAATTACACCAGTAAGGAAAGTAGTAAAGTCGGACTGGGCCGATTATATGATACCCTTCACCACTTTGGGGATATTCTACATATGTATCTATACAGATGCCGTCTTTTTGAAGGAACATTGACATGAAATTGAACGAACTTAAAAATGCGATCTGTATATAAAAGTAAACCGACTAACATCAATCCTTACACATGCCATTCTGCAATCTATTCCATACTATGTAAATAGACTTTAAGCAAACTTCACTGTTTATGCTTCACTGTTTAAAATGTAATATCAATCAAGCACCCATTGATTATTTGGTTTACAATCAACAGAAATAGGTCGAAATTATATATGGAAGCTATTCTAATTCTAAACCGATTTCAAGGAAACTTGGCCGATATTAATTTATATTAATTTCAGTACGTTTTGCCAATCGGCCTAGCTATGGGTCTTTAGTACACCATTTACTTAAAATCGGACGAAAGTATATATAGAGGCTTTATGTAAATCTGAACCAATTTCAAGAAAACTTGACACACGAAAGGTTATAGTAACTTCACTACATTGTACAAAATTGTGTGCGGGTCGTCCAACCTTTGGTTCTTTAGTGCACAATTTACATTAAATCGGACGAAAATATATATGGGAGCTATATCTAAATCTGAACCGATTTTAACACATCATTCTGGATCCAATTCAGTACCCTATGGCAACATTCGTGCAAATCGAAAGATATATAGGGACTTTGGAGACCCATTTACCTTAAATCGGACGAAAATATATATGGGAGCTATATCTAAATCTGAACCGATTTTCACGAAACATAGCACACATTATTCCGGACCTAATTCAGTACCCTATGCCAAGTTTCGTGCAAATCGAATGATATATGAGGAATTTGGAGCACCATTTACCTTAAATCGGACGAAACTATATATGGGAGCTATATCTGAATCTGAACCGATTTTTCCCAATTTCAATAGGGTTCTTGGGTCCTTGGGCCAGATAAGTGACTTGTGCCAAATTTCATCCAAATCGGATCATAAATGCGACCTGTACTTTGTTTACAATTTAACATCTAAATAGTCCCTATATATCTTTCGATTTGCACGAAATTTGGTATAGCCTTCTGAATTAGGTCTAGAATGATGTGTGCTAAGTTTCGTGAAGATCGGTTCAGATTTAGATATAGCTCCCATATATAGTTTCGCCCGAGTTTAGGTAAATGGTGCACCAAAGTCCCTGAAAATCATTTGATTTCCACGAATTTTGGCATATTGTATTGAAATAAGTCTAAAATGACGTGTTCTAAGTTTCTTGAAAATCGGTTCAGATTTAGATATAGCTCCCATATATAGTTTTGCCCGATTTAAGGTAAATGGTGTACCAAAGTCCCTGAAAATCATTAGATTTGCACGAATTTTCGCATAGTATACTGAATTGTGCCTAGAATGACGTGGGCTAATTTTCGTGGAAATCGGTGCAGATGTAGATATAGCACCCATGTAAAGTTTCGCCCGATTTTAGGAAAATAGTACACCAAAGTCCCTAAAATCATTCGAGTTGCACGAATTTCGGCATAGCGTACTCAATTAAGTCTAGAATGACGTGTGCTAAGTTTCGTTAAAATCGGTTCAGATTTAGATATAGCTCCCATATATATTTTCGTCCCATTTTATGTAAATGCTGCACCAAAGTCCCCTAATTAATTCTATTAAATTTAAAACAGTGCAGCAGACCGAATAGCATGTGTCAAGTTTGCTTTAAATAGGTTTACAAAATTTAACATAGGTTGCAAAGTGACATGTGTAGGGATTGATGTTAGTCGGTTTAGATATATTTCATGTCAATGTTCCTTCTAAAAGGCGACGTCTGCTAGGATACATATGTATAATATACCCAAAGTGGTGAAGGGTATCATATAGTAGGCCCAGTCCGACTTTACTACTTTCCTTACTGGTTTCTTTGATAAATCGATCCGACTGCGATTTCCATCACATATCCGAATATTACGAAATAAATGCTGTATATTTAAAAAGAACTTATCTTTATGCAAAAAACAGTTTTTGGTGATTAAATATCGCAGAAGAACAAAACACCTCATCATCATCAGCAACATCAAAGTTTTCATTTATTCTTTAAAAGTCGTCACCATTATCATCATCGATCGGCATCATCATTATTTTTGGGCCAGAATCATTTTTTGCCACGATGATGACGACGACCATCATCATTTAAATCATCTTTGGCATGGTCAAAAGTAAAGTCGTCGAAGAAGAACAAGAAGATTCGACGGCATTAAATTGACTATGGCCAAGAACTTGAACATGACCAAAGTTCTCACGACAAGCACGAATGGAATACAACTGAAAATAATCTCCTCTTTTTTAGATTCTTTTTTTGTCAATTTTTTTGTGTGTAAGTTTTTTTTTAATTTTTGCTCAACTGTTGCTGTTGCCTCTGCCGCTGCTGTTGCTGTCGGGCTTTTGTTCTTCTTTAAGCCACACAGCAAAAAACACAATACTTACACTTACAAACATACTCGATATGGTACGTATGTACGTACGTACGTATTTTACTACAATGAGCAACTTACTTGGCCATGTTAAGACAAAAGAACCCACCAAGAACAAGCCGAAGAAGAATCAAAAATCGAGTTGAAGAACCAACCAACCACACGCACACTCGCACATACACACATAAAAGAAGGAAAGCATAAAGAATACTCCAAAAGCACAGAAAATAGTAACAGAAGAACAACGAACGAGGTAGGAATAACGCACCATAGGCCCAAGTGGCCAAAGTCAACTCAACCATGGCCACGCAACGTGCAGAAGACATGAAGAACCTCGGCTATAACGAACTGGCAAACTGATGATGGCAACAACGAGCAGCAGACCAGCTCCACGTACTCCACGTACTGATGCCTTCAAACACCAGCCAAGTTGTGAAGTGATTGTGGCCAACTAAAAGGTGGTCAACTAAAACACAAAGCCAGCTAACAATTGTCTTCAGATTACTACAAAAAAAAAAATAATATTAATTGTGTGAGTGCCAAGAGACAGAGAGCGAGAGAGTAAACCTCATGAGAGCCAATTTTAATTATTCACAAAAATCATTGCCATTACCCTTTGTCGTCTCACCCTCCCCCAAAATTTCTCAGAAATATGAAATTCATGACCGGGGGAAAAATGCCGGTTAATGTTAGAGCGTTTTGTTGTAACAAATAACCTCCAACAACAACAACAACGACGAATAGCAATTTTTACGCGGGCAACACTTGTTTGCTGTGGCTCTCCCCCAAAAACCCATAGAAGAGTCGCTCGCCAAACAATCTCCAATAAATGATTTGCGTTTGGCCTTAGTCCATCCAAATTGCCAACTATGTTTGACTCAATATCAAACATTTTTCGATTTTCTGTAAGTGGTTTGATACCAAAGTTTGCAACTTTACAACAAAATCATGGGCAGAGACGTTACAGTGACGCCAACGTCAACATCTCTGCAATATTGACCAACAAAATGTTGATCTTCAACTTGACCATTGCCATAAGGCCAACCAGCTAGCCACCACCATTCTTCAACTGGCCGGCCAACCATCCATTCATCCACCACTAACCAACAACCACCCGCTACCACTGCACCAAACACCACCACCACCATCAACAACATTTTATGTCCCACAAAAGAATTTCATGTGCCGAGTGACCATTCTGTTTGCATCCATAGGCCAAAGGCAAGCAAGTGCTTCACTTCGTTTAATTTTGGTTGCAGCTTGTTGCATTCTACATCGGATTGTTGCAAGCTGTTGCAACAAGTTAGGGAGCACAAGCGTTGGGACATTGTGGGGTATCAACAAATTGTCTGCACGATCAAAGATTCATTTGAAAATTTTAAGCCGAAGAGATAGGTGTTTGAGAAAAGTCGTATTGTCCATGATCATGGATTAAATCGGATTTTTTATAAAATGGAAATTTTGGATTTTTGTAAATAATTTTTGAACTGTAAGCTGAAAGTATGAAGATGGTAATTCATCAGAATTCAGTTGAAAGTTCGAAGTATAATGATTCGAATTGCAAATGGAACAATTAATTACAAATGGACTAAATTGTAATGCAAAAGGATTTGGAAATTGGATAATTTGAATCTCAAACCAATTGTTTAAAATTGCAAATGGAATTTTTCAAATCACAAATTAAATGCTATCTAACACATTTAAAAATTGAAATGATATGTTCACATTATAACTGAAGACTTAAAAATAGTTACATATGAATATCGATAAGAAAATGTTAGAATTTGAAATTCATTTATTTGAAGCAAGTATTGTTGTTTTAAAATAAATGTTTTAAAAAAATGTTGAAATATGGATATGATCACCTTGATTTCTTTCGGGGAAGGCAGAGAAAAAAAATACTTTCCGATTTCTCTACACATCATCATCAGTTCTATTATTTTTTGCTTAGGATATTAGCCACTAAAAATAATCCTTCTTCCCCGTTATAGCTACCAATTTTGCCGGTGGCTTGTCCGTCGTTATAAGCGACGTACTCTCAAAGGGAATTATCTAAAAAACCCTGAAATTCTTGTGGTCAAACATGTAATCATGAGGTGAACCTTTAAAAATGGCCTTTCAAGAGAAGATGAAATTCCGAATTACAGCCAATTCCCCAAATACCGAAAAATATTTCGGTTCAAAATTCCAATTACATATATATTTTAGCAATTACCAACGGGTTCCACAATTAGTTATATTCAGCACTTTTCGAACACATAAGTACACATGTTAAAGACTACCTCTATATATCAATCGTACTTCTAATTTCAGTACTTTTCGTACCCATAAATTACCTCAATACCTTCTTTTATTACCTTAAAGAATTTCCAAAACTACCTCAATCCTACACTCCAACAGTATTTTTTTCCAAAATTCATGAGTCCAGCTCTATCCGTTCACACATAGTTAAGTTGTATCAAATATAGTACCATTTAGTACATATAATAACTTTTCTTCCATGCCGAATTTTCAATACTACCTCTATCCTACACTCCAACAGTCATTTTAATTCCCAATTCAAGATTCCAGCTCTATTTGTTCACCTATATCTAATTTAGTACTTTTCGTACAAATAAGTACGATTTTTTAAAGCTACCTTAATATTATACATCAATAGTAATCCTAATTCCTATTTTCAGGAGTCCATCTCTAAACGCTCAATTAAGGGAACCCTACCCATTCTCAATTTTAATTTTTCAAGATTTTCAATGGGCTGGTGAATCAATACCAATGCTTGTTAAGGTTTGTAACTTTGCACATATATATTTGAAGATTTAAAAGAAAGGAAAAATAATTTACAAAAAATTTTTGTTATTGCTTTGTTGTTGTTTTAAAGAAAATTCCTTATTTGTGATGGCGGGCATGATAACTCCTCACTCGAACATCGGAATCCGAAAATTCCAAGGGTGTTAGAAAGAGTACATTCGCTCTAAAATTAACAAAATGGCGGACCTTTGAAAAAATATTTTTGGAAAATCGCCGATTTTTGACCAAAACCGAGTTAAAAAATGAGGAAGATCTTCACCGATTGGCTTTATCCTAGTTCATACGATAGCTATACACTCACAGAGAAACGAGTAAAAATTTGGAATCGATTGGGTTATTAGTTTTTGAGTTATCGTGGCCGCCATTCGCAAAAGAGAAAAACGCGTTTAAACTTTGAGAAGTCCTTTAGCCGTCACTTGATGCTGACACAATAAATCGGCTATATTTTAAGAGTTCTTGAGATTTTTACTTGCAATTTTGTAGGGACATTCTTGAATTAGTGTAGATTCGAATTAAATCAAAAAAAATTTTGAAATTTTTGAAAAATTTTGAAAAATTTGACCCCGAGAATGGCATATTTTTTAACGGGCATCCGATTTCGGCGTGCGCCCTAAAAAAATACATCGATGTATACCTATTTCAATACGGTCCATTAAGCAGCATGGATAACCCAGCTCACACTATTTTTCAGATAAATTGGGTACATACTCTTTCGGCTGAAGTTTTTAAATTTTTGCAGATCAGTTCCCGCAGGTCTAGTAGATGGATTTCCATGAAAAGGATTTTTTTTTATACGGAACGTAAAAAGGCTTACTGATCGCGGGTACCCATTTAAATCAAATGACAGATATAAAAATTTCGCCGGACAAATATGGTTTTTAGAAATTTGATCGGACAAAATTTCCAATTTCGGATGAGTATTACTCTGAAACCGTACATACACAAAATATATATCAAATTACTCAGATCGGTGAGTACAATAAAAAACAAACAAAAAACCTGGGTTATTCATTTTTTACATTAAAAAAGAGGTCAATATCCTGAAAAGTTTGCAACGACAATTCATTACATTCAAAACTTTTCAAATTTTCTCATGTACTTTAATAGTTCCGGAAATATATCCGCTTCAGCTATGTTAAAAAAATGGCAATATTGTCCATAGGTCCTATATTTGTCTGATTTTATGAAAATGGTTACTAAACTCCCAATGTTTTTCCAATTACGATGAAATTTGGAATACTATACTGTATTGAGTTTGTTAAATTTTTCTGAAATTTAGATATGGCTTCTATAAAAATTATTCATATAAATTCATATAAATGTTACACCAAGTACATGCCAATTTTCCTTCAGATTTGTTTTATTTTTGTTCGGTTGTTGCAAATTCAGAATGACATATTTATAGAATGATAAAAATATGTTCACATATCTGTATAGATCACATATTTAATTTATCCCGACGTCAAGTCAGTGGTCTCCCGACGATGCTACGCTTATTCTATCGGTGTAAGCGATCGAATATGGGAGATATATTTTTAAATGGGTAAAGGCTACAAGATATAGTAAATATTGCAAAATTTGCCAAGACTCGGAATTTAATATTTGGGTCGCACTATGGGCCAGGATAGGAAACAGTAACATTGACATGTGTCAAAAATTTACATGAAATGATGGTCAACAAAGAGATCAATAAATATAAATATATTTTTTCCAAAAAAAAAAAGACTTCCAAAACCAAGCGCCAAGGTGTGTATAGGATATTTTAATGGTTATAGCACCAATCTTAATATTTTCTCTGTGCACAATTTTACCACCGTTCAAAAATGTAAAAATTATTGCCATAATATAAAAATAGTCGTTGAAAATGTCACGTAAAAATGTAATACAAATATTAAATTCGACTTTTACTAATATAAAATTGGAAGATATTAGTTTTATATTCAACAAAATTGACTGTAATTTGGTTTCGCATTGTACAGTACATATTCTTGCCAAAAATTATCAATGTTTGTCCATATTTGGTACCGCTTATAATGGTACACCATAAGTTTATTTTTGTACTTTGGGGATTTTGAGTACGGGTTTCAACCCAATCGACTATATTTCAAATTAAGGTATGCCATAGTTTTGTATCCATAATACATAGAGCAACGATGTCATGCAACTTTGATATTAAATACCTCTCAGACATAAAATTTTGTCCTTTGGTTCAATTTGATGACTTTGTACAGGACTAAATCTATGTGAAGGAGTCATTCATAAAAGCAGATATTTTTTGAGGCATATTGATAGTCGAAAAAGTGCAATTTCTGCGGCAAAAACAAGAGATAAAAACAATATTTTGAACAGTCGATAATTTTAAAATCCTGTTTAAAGAAAACCCTTAGCTTATGATTTGTCTAAATTTTGCGTGTTCTCCAAACAGCTCCGTTCAATGTTCAGAATTAAGAGGGTTTTAGCAGCATTCCCCAACCGAAATAACTGTAATTTGGCTTTTTGGTATCTTAGACTTTGTAGACATAGCCTTCATATAAACCCGTCCGTATTCAGAATTTTTAAAGTATTACATAAAGAAGTGGCTGAATGGCATTGCGGTAATTTGCATTTTAAAAAAAGTTTTTTCAGAAAATGTTTGGATAACATATCGCTTTTTATGTCTATGCTATTTTATGTTTCTAATTAAAAATCAAAATATCCCATTGTGCATTGAAAGAATCGAATATGGGATGTAAAATTTAAGTTTTTAAGAAATTGGCTTTAATTTGATATTTCAGGATCTACCACAGTTCCTACCACAATATATAAATAACTGTCAATGTTTTGTATATCCCCATATAGTGGTACCTCCCAAAGTTTGCGATTTTGATAAGTTTGGATATGTTTTTCAATCAAAATAAATGTTAGTGTAATCCATTGACGTTTTCGTATAGGGATCATATAACGGTACACCAATTTTTCAGGATTATGTAGCTTCAGGTCCATACAAAGGACCTGGTAAAATGTAACTCTAAAATTTTTTTTTGGAAATTATTTAGGAGGAAATTGAGAAAAATAAAAAAAATTATGTGACTTCGTTTGTGGTAGTAGACTTTTAGTATCATATTGTTTAAAAACATACACTTGAGTTAGCCTAATAAATAAGAAATTCACAAATTTGCTCCTATAAACATGATCTTATACCATTTGTCTTTCTTAGTATTATTTATTTAGTTACTAAAAATAATAAAAGTCAATGAAGTAGTTTTAAGTTGTATTTAATGAATTTAATTAAATCGCCATACCACAGTACATAACGACTACACTATGATAATAATGACGTTGTATTCACACCGTTCGCATCGAACATGTATTATCAAATGTTTGTCTGACAATTGAAATGTTTGATGTTTGATTTGGTGTTCAAACTACGGAGCCAAACAAAGCACCGCAACCAACTGAGAGTAACAAATGCAGCATTTCATCTGCAAGATACGTGGACTAACATCTGATGATGCTGTGTGTTAGATGGAGGGATGAATTGTCGTAATAACGAAGTTGTGTGCTGTGGATGCAATACTCATAATGATGTTGTGTGGTGATGGTGTAAGCAATGACGATGATGATGGTGGTAATTATCTCCATACAGATATTTTGTGTGAAGATAAACCTCGCTCTCATTCTCTGTGAGCAACCAGTGTTGTGGATGTGTTTGAGCAGCAAGTACCCAAATAAATGGTATTTGTTTTAGTTGTATGTTTGTCATCCACAGCAGTGATGTTGAAGCGATGGTTGGTTGTCTGGCTGTCTTATTTCTATAGTTCTTGTACTGTTTGAACAACAACAATAGCAGCGGCAACGACAGCAGTTCAAACAAACGCTTGGCCATTGGCTCTCTGTTAACGCAGCTGCGGCGGCGACGTTAACATTTTTTGTTTGTTTGGGAATTTCTTCTTTTTCTTTGACGAGGCAAGTCGCAAGTGTCGTCGTCGTTGTCGTGGTGGCTTAACTATCCCAAGCAGCCAGCCATCCATCCATCTACAACGGCCAGCAGCATTCTGTTAACACCATTCCATCCATACAACTGTTGGTTCGTTGGCTGGCTGGATAGTCGTTGGGAATTACTTGGTGATACGGCTGCTGCTGTCGCTGCTGTTAAAAAGCACTGCTGCTGCGGCTACTGCCTTTTCTCTAAACGAGAAAAAAATCGCCGCTTAACGTAGGCTATATAAATAAGCGTTGAGAAGTTATGACTCCGAGTCTCTTTGAATTTAATGAAGCGGTTGTATCTCCTCTGGTGCCACACCACACCACAACGAGATCTATAGTTTTTTTATATATAAAAAATTAAAAAAATATTTTTTAACAATTATTTAAAAAAATAAAAAAAAAATCAAACAAAAAATATTGAGAGAAAAAAATTTCAAATTTTTTGATTTGTGAAGAACATACGAAAAAATAAATTAAAAAAAAAAAAAACTGAAAATAAAATTTTAAAAAATCGAAAAAATAATATATTTAATAAAAATCAAAAGAAAGTACTAACAAAACGAAAACGAATTACAAAATAAGAAAAAGTATCAATTCAGAAATAAGTGCGAAATTCTAATAAGAATTTGTTTGACAAAAAAACAACTAACAAGGATATCAAAAAGGATTACTGTGCCAAAAACATACAAATCGATTGTGCGAAAAATACGATTCAAATATATTGTGTGCTGAAAAGAATTTTGGATTTTCAAAAAATTTGTTCCAGTGTAAAAGGTGAGTGGGTGTTCTGTGTGTGCAAGAAAAATTAATAGAAAAAAAATTAAAAAAATATGCCAAAGGATAATAATGTGCAAAACTCTGGAACAATAATTATGGTGTGCAAAAATTAAAAAAAAAATAACAAAGAAAAATAAATCCAAAAAAATTTACGTGGGTGTATTTGGGAAATATGTCAAATTTTGTAAAAAAAGTTAGCTGAAAAAGGACACCCGAATTCCATGGAATTGAAATAAATAAAAAAATACATCAATGACAATGGTTGTTAAACTATCATGGAGTGACTTATAAGAAATATCTTCAATATTTGGTGGATTTAATATCGAATGACTTAAAAAGGATATTATATATTTTTTTTTGAAACAGATGTTAAATATGAAGTCAAGGTGGCATACAAAACTCTGTAAAATTAAAAATGTTGAAATTTAATAAAAAAAATATCACACATTTGCCGTTTTAATGGAATAAAATTATAAAAAAAATTTGGTTCGAATTAAAAAAAATGACTTTTGTAATGAATGTATTGAAAAAAAAATAAAAATATTTTATTACAAAAATGTCTGGATCAAAATAAAAAAAGCATATATTTTTGGATTATTAAACCAAACTACAAATAAATTGAAAATACAAGAACTTTTTTGCTAAAAAAAAAATAATAATATTGAAAATATGGTGGATTTTTTTTAAAAGAAAATGTTTTTTTTTTTTGCGGATATTTCTGATGTTGGTCCCATTGGCAAAAAGAATATAACATTTTGGAGAAATATTATATCTGAAAAAAAATTCACAAAAAATTTTTTTAACGTGGGTTTTAGATGCAGACAAAAAAAATCAAAATAAAAATTTGGAAAAAATCTAATTTCACATTTTTCCTCTAATAACTATTTTTATTAAAAAAAACTCATAAATAGCTCAAAACTTAAATTCCAAATAAAAATTTAGAAAAATCGAATTTCGAATTTTCTTTCTTATAACTTCTTTTATTCAAAAATTCATAGAAAATTCTGAAATCAATTTTCTTGATTCTTTGACAAAAAAAAAAAAACAAATATTTGATATTCCTCCTTTTTATTTATTTTTGAAATGAAAATATTTTAAAATTTGGATTCTAGAAAAAAAAAAAATTTAAAATAAAAAAATAAAATTAAAAAAAATAAGCAAAAATTTTTGGATTTTTTATATGAATATTTTTCAAAACAAAGAAAAATTTCTACAAAGACGATTTTTTTTCAAAATAATTAAAAAAACTATATTAAATATTCCCTCAAGGATTTAAAAAAATGTGTTTTCCCCAAAAAAGTCTTCCTAACATTTTCCAAAGAAAATTATACTTTCAAAATATTTCAAAAATTATGTTATTTTTTTATATAATTTTAAATCAACAAATATTGCAAACAATCATTTTGAATATTCACTCATTCAATTAAAATATTTGAAAATTGCCAAATTTCCCAAGACAATTTTGGAATATTAATAATTTAAATTCGACATTTTTTGTTGATTTAATTATATGGAAATTTCCTTTTAAATTTCGATTTCGAAAGAGAATTTCTCTTAACATAGCGATTATCAATTTTTTGGTTTCTTTATAATTCAATCGTCATACATGCAATTGAATATATTTTGAAATTTTAATTCACTTTAGCCATTTTTTTTTAAGAAATTGTTACTTCGCTTTAGCCATTTTTATTTTAAGAAATTTTTATTTTGGAGGCATATTATACGGGAGTCAAAAATACAATTTATATACAATTAAATCATTTAATGATCCTAATTTTTTTCAAATTATTTTTTTGTAGTCCTTGAAATAGTCTTCATTTTTTTAAAAAATGTTTTCAGGATCTTTAAATGGTCCAGGACTATTTTATAAATATTTTTTTCGGGAGCTCTAAAGAAAAATTTTTTTTCGAAAACACCACCTAACGATTTTTATTTCTATAAATTGTCCTTGATTTTTTTAAATATTTTTTCGTACCTTTATATGGTCCAGATTTTTGTAACATAATTTTTTGTGTCTTAGAATAGTCCTGAATGTTTCATTTTTTTAGCATCTTTACATGATACTGAATTTTTTAAAATTATTTTCAGTGTCTTGAAATGATCCTCAATTTCTTAAAATTATTCTTTGAAAATCTTTAAATGGTCCTGACTTTCTTCAAAATATTTTTTTCAATGTATACATTTTTTAGAAATATATTTTCAGCATAGTTATCCTAAAATATAATATGCAAAGTTTATAAAAGAAACAACAATTTTAAAGTTTAACTCCAAACATTTTATATTAAAATGCCGAATATATATTTTTGGCAGTTTTCTAACTATTTTGAAAAAATGTAACCTGCATATACAACATGATGGTACCCTGCAAATGTCCACTCACTTCTAACCTCTGTTGCATCTAAAACTTCTTAATCTCTTACTTAGAAAATCCCATAGAAAAATATATTTGCCATTAAATATTTAGTTTGAAATAAAGTTGTCTTTAGCAACTACAACAACTCACTTTATAAAAGTTTCAAACAGTTTAATTCTGTAAAACCCTCTCCTCCCCTTCCATTCCCCCTCTCTTTACACATTGGAAATAACTCAAAAAACAATTCATTCATAAATAAAACAGCACTTTAGTATTACAAAAAAATGCCGGTAAAGAAACGATGAAAATATCAGCAGCAACAACAATTATAACAAAAACAAAATAACCACAACTGCAGCAGTCAGTCACTGAGCTTAAACGTTTCACATAAACTTCATAACTCCCGCACTCCAATGCCAATACACGCACACACACACACTCGTCCAACACAACTCATGGCAGCAGGATTTTTGCCAGCAACAGAAATTGAAAGAAAAAAAAAAACAGTTTTCAAACTCTGTCTGAAAGTTATATAGAGGAAAGTCTGTTTAAATGTGTGAGTGTATGTATGTGTGTGTGTGTTGAATGCTAGACCATGACAATGGCGGGCCAGCAGCCAGTGCCTCGCTTGATTGTTTTTTGTGTAAATCAAATGTTGGCTATACTATGTGTGTAAAAACATAATAGTTGGATGCTGATGGATGGCTAGCTAGGGTGGGTTAGGATGTTAGCACGTTTGTTGGCATTCTCATTCATGAACAAAATCCTGGACGTAAATGATTTTTGCTTGGCAAAAAATTACACCAGGTTTTTTGTGGCATTTTGTTTTTTTTATTTAAATGTATGCATTTCAAACTTTAAGCTTAATTAATATGAAAATTAGCCAGCTTTCCGCACAGGTGAAAATATTGAGTATTGGTTGGCGATGGGTAGAATGGCAATTTGTTGAAGTTTTCATGATGAAATAATATTTTTTTTCAAGATTTATAAATAGCTTTTTAATTTTTAAGAGAAAGACATGTTACATTTTATGAAAAATAATTTCGAAAATTTTTTATGGACAATTAAACGTATTTTCAAAAAAAAAATCTATAAACATATTTCCACAAAAAAATCAGCTATATTTTGAAAAAAAAAAAAATAAAATAAAAATCCTGCACTATTTATAGAAATTAAAATTGTTTTCAAAAAATCTAGTTAAAAAAAACTCGGACCATTTATAATACCTATCATAAGATTTAGAAAACTTGTTCTTTACCTCAGATCTTGAAAAAATATTTTATTTAGAAAAAACAAGGACAATTTTGTACAGAAATTACTATATATGCTGAAAATATATTTTTAAAAAATCTAAGACAATTTATAGAAATTGAAAAAAATATTTTTAAGAAAATCAGGACCATTTCAAGATTAAAAAAATAATAATAAGATATTGAGGATGATTCATTAAAAAATAATCTTAAAAAAATCAGTACCATTCAAAGATCCTAAAAAAAAATAAAAAAGCAGGACAATTTAAAGGACCTAAAAATATTTAAAACCAGTGAGCGGAGCAGTATAGTCGGAAGGGGCCGACCATACGATACCCTACACAACTACCACGGAACTCAAATTTTCTGCGGATGTTTATTCCGAGCCTGGGCAATATTTCGTGATATTGGCATCCTCTTGCCCGATTAGAGGTAAACAGCACCCCTTCCTCACACTGACATATTTTCCGAATATTACGAGTATTCAGTACAGCTATTGTCCAGATTCCCTTCACCGTGGGTTGTGTTGTGATGTTCGGCTTTCATTTGTGGTTTATATATCGACTCAAAAAAACACAAAAAATTAAGTTTTCGGTCCACTTCATTCCAAAATTATTATCTGATCATCACCGAAAATTATAGGCGTTATCCTTGACCATAACTGGAACCTTATGGAACATTTCAAAGCGATCAGCGCTATAGTTCCGCGCTCTAGAGTGATAATGGGTTACTAAATAATATACGGATACGGAGATACCTGTAAATATTTAGAAGTAACTCCCACATCCGAGCACATACAACAATATTTTTGGTATTAATTTAAAGGTCAACCACTCCTCTTGGATATAATATCAACTTCTCGGGTCTATGTCATTCAGGGGTAAATATATACGCTATAGAATACAAATTTTGTCATTTTTCACACAAAAGTCAGGGTCCATTTGACCCGCTAAATATGGACCAATCTTTATCAAAACAGGCATGCTTATTCTTTGGCCCGATCCCCTTCTCCATGCAAAATTTCACGATGTTCGGGCCATTATTGCGGCCTCTGGAGCGACTAGAAAAACCGACAAAAATTTAGTAGTTGGTCTATTTCATCCCCTAAATATTAACCGATCTTTCCCAAAAACAATAGGGGTCTTCATTGGCCAGAACTCATCCTACATGCAAAATTTCGTGAAGATTGGTCCATAACTGTGGCCTGTATCGTGTTTACAAATTATAATGGACAGACGGACGGACGGACGGACACACATGTCTAGATCGACTCTGCTAGTCGAGATATGACGATCGGTATACTTAAAGGTGGGTCTAGGACCAATATTTCGCGGCGTTACAAACTTTTGGGGCTGCACAAAGCTATACTACCCTGACAACATAGTTGTGTAGGGTATAAAAATCAGGACCATTTTATGGTCCTAAAAATATTTTTAAAAAATCCAGGACAATATTATCTATTTCATTTCAAGGACCTCTGAAAAATACTTTTATAAAATTCAGGACCATTTAATGATCCTGAAAAAAAGTAAAGAAATATGGACCATAATAAGACCTTATAAAATATTAAAAAAAACCAGGACAATTTCAAGACCTTAAAAATTACTTTTAAAAAATTCAGGACCATTTAAAGGTCATAAAAAATATTTTTAAAAAATCGAACACAATTTATGAGAAAAATCGATTTTTAAGTGGTGTTCTTGAAAAAATATTTTTAAAAAGTGCAGGACCATTTAAAAATCCTGAAATATTTTTAAAAATTCAGGAACATTAAATAATCCGGAAAAAAAATTAAAAAAATTCAGGACCATTTTAAGACCGGTGTAAAATATTTTTAAAAACTTCAGGACAATTTCAAGATTTTTTTTAAAAAAATTTATTTTAAAATACCCACTTATTCAGATCAATCTTATTGGATTTGCATGCAATTCCGAATATATTATTTACATTACAACAAATTTTATTGTATGTTGCAATACCATTAAAAAACGAAAATGCCAGACCATTAAAAAAATTCTCCATTGTTTAATACAAAAAAAAACACATTTTACATCTGAATAATTTTTTAACCACTACATACTTTTTTAATAAAAATTAACACAAAAAATTACAAAAATATAAAACAGCAACAACAAAAAATGACTTTTAATATTAAAAACCATTTATCATTGGAATTTTTGTAAAACGAATGAATTTCCATTTGGTTGAACTTTATGACCGCGACACCAGCCACCACACATGCCAAAGTTCCTGTAAATGTCTGGGTGGTAAAGAAGTGAAAAAAACGCAAATTATGATTTTCACTAAAAAACCAACCAAACCAAAAAATATTTTCCCCCTTTGGCGTAAAAAAAGGTTTTCATAAAGAGGTTTTAAAAAAATGTTTTCCATTCAATTGGTGATATTTGAATTACAACAACAAGTATTTATTACAAATGAGGAAATTTTCTAAACCACTTTTTCCATAAATGCTAAAGTGGAAGCCGAAGAAGAAGAACCACTAGTTTTCTAGTAGCACTCTGCCGCAGCATCATCTTTCCTAGGAAGTTTCTCTTTTTTGTATTTCCAGCTTTCAGTAGCAAGAAAAACAAAAATAAATCGGAAAAAATATCGTTACGTTTACATTAGAAATGTAATTGAGAACATCATCAGAGATGGGAGTGTGTGTGTGTAACTGGATGTGTGTTTGTTGTGATTGGTTTGTGGTGGTGGTAGCACTTTGTGATTACTGGCTGCTGATTATGGTCAAAAGATGAAAAATGTCCATTAGAGATTTTGGCTTGTTTGTTGTCGACGTCGTTGTCGTCTTCTAAGTTTGTGTTAGAGTGTGTATGTGTGTGGTCTGGTGCTGATGTTAATTCTAATTTATGTGCTGCCGGTAGTTTGGTTGCTTGGTTTACTGGTTCCGGAATCAAGTGGTGTGTGTTGTGGAAACTAAATTTTCATATTTTCTTTTTTTGATAAGAAGTGAAAATTGACTATTTTTTTTTATGTTCAATTTTTTTCTATTAAATTAAATTTTGATAAGAAGTGAAAAAATCGACTCATTACAGACTTTTATTATTTGTAATGCAGTGAAAATCCTTGTTATAATTTGTATTAGCGCTATCTGCATTCACCCTCATAATTTTGGCTGCTTTCAATTCGGAACGGCTTATTATTCAGTTTGGCTCAAATTCAAAACCTTGACCAAATTTCCATGGTAATATAGTTACAGTTATTTGGTTGCAGTTGTTGTTTTCATCATTTGACATTGGTTTTGTTTGCAAAGAGCTAGCCAAATAATCAATAAAAATACACAAAATCAAATACGAATGGTTCGACTTGCCCTGCCACCTCAGTGGCTGGCTACCGACTACCGAACGACTAGATGGCATGACAACAATGTGTAACAAAATAATTGATTGAGATAATTAAGCAATAATTTCAATCAACAGCTGATACAAATTTCATGAATCATTTGATCATGGCTGGTGTGTGGCGAAGGGTGGTGGGGATTAATTTTATTTATTTCATTCGAGTAATATGGTTTTGATTAGAAAAATAATGTAGACAATTTGAGAGGAATTTGAAAAATATTTGTATTTTTTATTCTATTGCGGAATTGAGAACATAGATTGAAGTTCTCAAAAACACCTCCATATCTTATATAGGTGCTTGAAAATATTATTTAAAAAATCCACTCCTTCTTTAGGTCCTTAAATGATTTAAAAACTCCACGCCTAATTTAGGTTCTTAAAAAATTATTTCAAAAAACCACGCCTTATTTAGGTCCTTAAAAAATAATTTAATAAAATCAACGCCTTATTTAGGTCATTTAAAAAAGCCACGCCTTATATAGGCCCTTAAAAAATGATTTTAAAAATCTACGCCTTATATAGGTCGTCAAAAAAATTATTTAAAAAATCCACATCTTATATAGGTCCATATATAACTCATATAAACTCAACAATGATTGTAGCGTTTTTCAAGCAGAGATTCTTGCAATCACGAAAGCGGCCGAGATAGTAAAAGCACTTAATACCGACATTACGGGACCGGCGACTATTTACGTAGATTGTCAGGCGGCCCTGAAAGCGGTGAAGTCGCATACTATAAACTCGAAAGCAGTTCATGATTGTAAGACCGCTCTGATTGATATACGACAGATAGTTGGGCTATGCTGGGTTCCAGGACATAATGATATTGAAGGGAATGAGATAGCCGACGAGCTTGCTCGAGGGGGGTCACAGTCGTCCAGTCTTCTGATTGAGAGATCTGTGAAACCCCTATTAGCTATTTCATTGGCAGAATCCGCGCGTTCCATTGCGAGGTAGTCGGCAACAGATGGCTGAGGGAACCTGCTTGCAGAATCTCTAAATCTATCTGGCCAGAATTCTCTCGTAAAAGAACGTCTTCGCTGCTGGATCACAGCAAGAGGGAGATCAAAATCGTTGTGGGAATCATTACTGGTCACTGCAAAGTTAGATCTCTCACTTCTAAGTGGAACTCCAGTGGAGAGGATTACTGTCGTCTATGTGAGGACGAAGAAGAAGTGGAAACAATTGAGCACATCCTCTGCAAATGTCCATCGCTGATCAGCAGAAGACATAACCAAATTCTAGGCTTTGTCAAAAAATTGACTTGGCTAAAATAATGTCTCTTCCGCTCCCTCTTTCTCACTATTTCTCTCTCTACTCTTCCACTATCTTTTCTTCTTCTCTTTATAGGTATACCTATACATAAAGGATGATCACAATGGACATAGTTTCCGAGTGGACGGCTGTTATAACAGCCGTACATCCCTAACCTAACCTAGGTCCATAAAAAAATTATTTAAAAAAATTCACGTCGTATATAGGTGCTTGAAAAAATTATTTTAAAAATCTACCCCTTATTTAAAAAAAAATCTACCCCTTATAGGTTTTAAATCCACGCCTTGTATAGATACTTGAAAAAATTATTTAAAAATCTACGCTTTATATAGGTCCTTAAAAAGGATGTAAAAAATCAACGCCTTATATAGGCCCTTGAAAAATTATTTAGAAAATCCACGACATATACAGACAATTCTACTTATATAAGTTCGACGCTGTAGCTCTAGTGGGACATTTACACAACAGTTCTGTTACCTGTATTTTTAGCTCTGAGAGCTCATTGCTATAGAAATTAATATTTCTAAATTTAAAAATATAATACCCCCCCATAGAAGTCTCTTCGACTACTGTTATAAAACAATAATATTTGTTTTTATGTTTGACATTTATCGTAAACCTCCCAACCCATTAACCGCTCAATTAACCTAATGATTAATGTTAGGGTTCTTATTCCAAAACAAAAGACAACGGAATTCTTAGATGATGACCAGGAATGATGACATCACTTATGGTCATCGTAAAAATACAACGTCTAAATAACCGTTCTTGTTTACAAAAACCTAACCTGAATTCAATTATGAAAATTAATACCAATGGAACGTGGTATGGAGGACAGTAACAGCGCCGAAGAAATATTACAAAATTTACATAACCCTTCAGGGCCCTAAGGCCTTCTAGACGAAAAATATTAAATTTTTTGTTTGTTGTTGTGTTGTTAATAAATTGACAACACGAAATACCAAAGTTCTGTGCCATTTCTTCTGTTTTAGTTTTAGTTTTATGAGTTCTGAGTGTGTGTGTGTTTTGTTTTCTCCTAATGAAATTATTTTATGCTAATGGATTTCACAAGAAGCCAAAAATATCAACAACAACAAACATATATACAACGTCTAGAATTTCTAATGGCCGGGTTTTTTTTATGATTTAACTAATTATGAAAAAGCGAAATATTCTATTATGAAAATGATGCTTCATAATTGTGTCTAAGGTTGAAGCAAAACACCTCTATGGGGGGTCAATGTTCGAAAGAAACAGAAAAACAGGTGAAAAAATTTCTTTGCAATTTCTTTGAATTAAAAACAAAAACAAAAAACACTTTATTTTTTAATTTCTCAATTTTTTTAATTTCTCAATTTTTTTAATTTTTTCTCCTTAAAAGAAATATTCAAAGTTGCCTTTAAAAATTCATCACAATTCTGTGTGGTTTCCCTTTCTTTCTATCCAAAAATCTTAACTTTTGCTTTTCATCCTTCCTTCTTACATTTTGTGTCCTGTTTTCAAGTTTACTCGGCATTTTTTTGGGTCCATTCCCACCAAACTATCCATTTACTCTGGCTGTCGTTTACACATTATTCCTTTTGCCAGACATTGACTAGACAAGAATCCAACAACTTCGCAATTTTTTTGTTGCTGCTTTACAAAAGAAGACGAAATTTTCGAGTACACCCAACGAAATACGAAATGACAGGCCCACCCTACTCCTCCACCTTAACTATTTTTGTGTGGAAAGAGTATAACAATAACAACAAGACCCAACAGCAGCAGCCATATCCTTCAGAATACTATCATGTCTGACCTTCTGTATTTTATGTGTGTTGTGTCGCGTTGTTGTTGTTATTGTTGTTGCTATTGTTGTTTTCCAAATCTATTCCATTGTGTATTCTGTTTTTGCCGAGAAGAATATTCCTTGTCGCAGATTTTTTTACGCACTTGACTTCGTGAAATTTTATTTGTCAGGAAATTTTTTTGGGAAATTAAAAAATCTCAAACATTGACAGCCCACGAAGGGGGACCAATGAGATTGAGGAAATATAAACAAAAGTCGGGATCAAAGTGGGACGGGATCTACTATAAGGTAGCCTACACCAATAAGGTTCCCGAAATAAAAATGGGAAATTGAAAAATCTCAAACATTGACAGCCTACGAAGGGGGATCATGGAGATTGAGGAAATATAAACAAAGGTCTGGATCGAAGCCGGACGGGTCATACGACTACTTGATAGCCTACACCAATAAGGTTCGCTCATGGGCCAAATAAATGAGCTATGACCAATTGCATCTCATTCGGACCAAAAATACGACCTACACCTTGTTTACAAAAATACAAGGACAGGCAGCTGGAAGGTAGGGTTTTCAAGTTTTGGTTCCAAAAAAAATATATATGTGTATATATTTTAATTTCAATATTTTGTATAATTACATCGATTGTAGAGTCCTTTTCGAAGCCTCTGCTGCCAAAAATTCGGTAAATCCACAGCCACTGAACCTTTTTTCCTTCCATTGGGTTCCTCTAGTTTCCCTCTTGGGAAGTTCGGGTTTTCAATTTTTGGTTCCAGAAGAAAATAATATTTTTTAAAATCAATATTTTCTATCATTGCATCCTTTGTAGAGTCCTTCCAAAGCCTCCAATGCCAAAAATTCCGTAAATTTCCAGCCACTAAATATTTTTCCTTTCTTCCTTTGGGTTCCTCTAGTTTCCCTTTTGGGAACTTCGGGTTTTCAATTTTTGGTTAAATAAAAAAAAATTGTTTAAATTTTCAATATTTTGTATAATTTCATCCTTTGTGGAGTCCTTTCGAAGCCTCTGCTACCAAAAATTCCACAAAATCCCCAGCCACTTAACCGTTCATTTCTTCCTTTAAGTTCTGGTAAAATTTTCAGCGAAAGTAAATAGTTGAATACTTGCCAAAAAAAAACGGATTCAAACGGAAGCAGACAAATGAATAAAAAACACAAACAGAGATAAAACATCACAGGATAAACATTTTTAAATAGTCTGCAATTTTATTGTTATTTTCCACAGCTTAAAAAAGCCCCGGCAAACTGGAAACTCATCTAAAACGATGTTGCCAAAAAACCGGAATCCTTGTTCATCCCTTAAAATAGAAATTAAAGGCAACTTTTGGAATCCCCATATTTTTTTTTAATTTCCCCCCAAAAACCATAATGGTCAGTCACATCTGTTTGAATGTTTGCCGCATTTTTATTATTTTTATATAATTTCTTTTATTCCTTTTGTAGTGAAATAAATTTATTTGAATATAAATGGTAACATATTTCATGTTTACATAAAAAGGTATACGCTTATACTATATAATATATTTTTATTGCAAAAATATAAAATAATAAAAATAAAAAAGGAGAAAATTAAAGAAAATATCTCACCGCATAGAATTTATTTAGTATGACTAGCAAAAAAATTGAAAAAAGAATTCAAAACAAATAAAATCGACAGAGTTCAATGTAACTATTTTGTTATGTGGTCAAAAGGGGAAAAACATGTAAACTGTAAATCATATGAGATACAGGGTGTATCAACATAATTAAAAGTTAATAGATAAATTAAACTTTTTGGCTAATCTTAGATTTAACCGATTTTAATGAGTTATGAGAATTGCATATTAAATTTTTCTATTATTTTTCCTAAGCGCTAAAACATCCTAAGGATTGTGATTATATTTTTTAAAATTGGTCCTTCGATTTGATTTTTTCCTAATAAATAACATGGTGGTCCAAAAATAATACTATTTCTGAATGGGAATATACAATTCAATTTATAATCAAACATATAATATGCAACTTGAAAATTGTCTCTAAGAAAAAAATTGTATTTTCATATTAAAGATAAATATTTTGAATAATTTGTATACATAGAAATAAGAATTTATAATATTTTAATAGTTACTAATTAAATTAAATTCTCCGAGGTTAGCCGAATTTAATCATCTACTGAATACAAAGTCATGAGAATTTATATATTACAATTTTTTGACTATTTTCTTGACGCTGAAATATCTTGGGGAATGTGATTATATTTTAAAAATGGTCCTTCGATTTAATTTCGATTGTTCTAATAAGTAACATGGTGGTTCAAAAATAATAAAATTTCTAAATGGGTATTTCAAATGTAATTTATAATCAATAATCTGAGGTTATCCGAATTTAATCCTCTTCTGCGTACACAGTCATGAGAATTTATATATTACAATTTTTTGCTTTTTTCTCAGCGCTGAGCCAAATTTTATATTTGGTCCTTCGATCAGAATTGTATGTCTAATAAATAACATGGTGGCTCAAAAATAATATTTCTGATTGTAAATTGCAAATGTAATTTCAAATGAAATCAAACATCTAAGTCTGAAACATGAAAATTTCTTAAAGAAAAATCTGTGGTCCTTCAATCTCAAAAAAAATATATATTTTCAATAATATTCTCTTGACCGAATTTTACAGAGCGTTCCAAAATATTAAAATTTTCTTATTATTCTTTAAGATATCCAAATTCAATCCTCTTCTGGATACATAGAAACAAGAAATTATAATATTGTATTATATTGTTGTAATTTTCTCAGTCCTGAGAAATCGTGGAGTTCGTCATTACGTTTTGAAATTGGTCCTTCGACTGCAGATTTTTCTTCTAATAAATGGCATAATTGTATAAATAATATTTATAAATAGGGATTTAAAATCTGATCCACCAATTCGATTTCTTGGTTTCTAGTTAACAATCTCGGTCTGGAAATTTTTGAAATATTTCACCAAGTAAAAAATATTTGGTCCTTCGATTCGAAAAAAATATTTTAAATAATAGGCCTTTCTATTATATTTAATTTTATATTTGACACTATTGAGACATTTATGTTTACAGCTTTTAATTATTTATTAATCGAAAATATTTGGTCCTTCGATCTAAAAAAATATATTTGAAGTAATGACCCTTCGTGTTTGATTTTTAGTTATTGGACACCTTTACTGCTGGGTGTACAATTTTTATGCTGGGTGTACAATAAATTATCATTAAATTTTAAAATTTGTCCTTCGACTTCAATTTTTGTTCTAATAACCTGATACTGTGGCACTGTGTTTTGCATATATCTCTGAAGGTAGATTAAAAATATGATCATTTTGATAGAAAGATCTCGTCATATAAGTCTTAGGCGTTTAAATACTTCACAATGAAAAATAGTTGGTTTTTCTTTTAAATATTTTTCCATGAAAAAAGTTTGGTCCTTCGATCTAAACATATTAAAAAAATATTCCTTTGACTGAAATTTTCTGGAACATTTTAAGTAATTTTTTTAATTTTACATTTGGTACCTTTCTGTATTTTGATGTAGGGGTATACAAAAATCTGGCGTTATATTTTAAAATCGGTCCTTCGATCGATGCTCTGAATATATCTTTGAGTGTGATCTCTCTTATCTAATGCAAACATTACACAATAGATAAGAACCTGTCTTTCCTTTAAATATTTGTCCAAAATATTTGGTCCTTCGATATAAAAAATATATTTTAAATAATAGTCCTTTGGCGGACTTTTTCCTACTATACTTGGCACTCTTACTGCTTTCTGTTGGAGTGCATAAAAAATCACCCTACATTTTAAATTTGGTCCTTCGACCCCACTTTTGTCTATTAATTTGTTCCACAAAAAAACCTCCTATGGTGGATTTAAAACGAGACTGTTCTGGGAAATTAATTCCGTCTTCTGAGATACATTTAAATACTCCTCTATGGATAATAATTTTTTCAAACTTTTTTCCAAAAAATATATTTGGTCCTTCGATCTTGAAAAATGATTTCAAATAAAACTAAAAAAAAATAATTCTAAAAATGTCTCCAAAATTAAAAAAAAAAAAAATTAAAAATGTGTACAAATTTTAAAAACCTAAAAACCCAATCACTCTCTTCTGTAAAAAAATC
>NW_026882406.1:0-3956 GCF_032173495.1 Musca vetustissima
TGGAATTTTGAGTGCACACCACGTGTTGGAAGCCGATTCACTGTGCGTGGTCTTGGATGGAAAATTCCTATTGAGAATGAAGGACCTTGGTGAATATCTGAATATCCTGTTCAAAAATTTATAAAAATGGTTCTCTTTTCCTCGAAATTCATTTTTTGATGTATTCGGCATAACTATACATGGTTTTAGAGTATAATTCAGACAAATCCGACAGTTCTATTTAATAATGAATATAGGGTTTTAGTGACAGGTAAAATTGACACCAATAAAACGTTAAATATTGATTTTTCGTCTTTGAGGAATCGACCTAATCCTTACAAGCAAAATTTTTGTAGAATATTGCAAAAATATGGGGGGATATAAACGTAGAGGCTATGTAAAAAACGGGCCTCAAAATAAAAGCTCTGCAAATTTGATTTTACACTCCAAGAACCTCAAATGCGAAGTTACAGACACTTCTGTGTGAAAATTAGGATAAAACCTTCAAAATATCGAAATAGGGGCGGCACCTTAATATGGGCCCGACAGATCCTTCTGCTATGATAGACAGATCCCTTTGGCGTGGTCTTTCAAAAATTTCGATTGGTATCTCATGAATAAATGCCTAATATGTCAATTTGAAACTGTCTTGCCTGTATAGACATGTTCTTTAACATGATTAACAATGGGAGTTATACGCATATATTTACTGGTGCCTTCGTATTCTGATATTGGTGGAAATGTAGCGCTGATGGCTAGGAAATTTTGCATGTGGGTCGGTAGTGGTCAAGGACGTCGGTGCTGATCAGTTGATATTTCGTGAATGAAATGAACCGCAATATCCGCCGTTTTTTTTAATATGGCTGTGTAAGAAAGAGGAACTGTTGACCATTAATCGGTCAAGAGGGAGCAAATATTGTGAAATATTGCCCAGGCTCAGAATATAGATCCGCAAAAAGTTCGAGTTCCGTGGTAGTTATGTAGGGTATCACATCGTCGGCCTCGTCCGACTATATTGATTTTATTTCAAAAGTAATCCGATATGTCAAATTTTTGCTACTCACATGAGAAAATTTGGCACCGTTCTATGGGTCAATATTAATAATTTTTAGTAGGAAGATTTTCTACTCAATATGAATCGAAAATATAAAATTACAGACAATTTGGTTGAAGAACGTGTCCTAGCTCCCCAAACTACCGAAATTTGGGATCTAAAGTGAAAATACAATCTTTGAGGTGGATCAATAGTAATAATTTTTAGTAGGAAGATTTACTACCACATCACAATAAAAAATAACAAATTACAACCAATTAGGTAAAAACATGTACCATCAAAATATGGAATATTGAAGGGTATCGTTTATGGGGACTAACCCAAAAATAAGCCAATATTGATATTTTTTCGTATGCAGATCTGACAGCTACAGTGAATCCAAAATGACAATTTAGAGCTGATTCTGTTGAAAAACGGGGATACAGATATATGGGGGCTATACCTAAACGAGGACCGATATAGCCCATTTGCGATACCAACCATCCTAGAAGTAATAGGAATGTCAATGCAAAATTTCAAAGCGCTATCTCAAATATCGCAATCTCTATAGTGATTTCAACAGACAGGCAGACGATACGCATAAATCGAAATAAAATTGTATTCTGGTCAACCATATAGTTATTAGGCTGGGGAAAAATAAAACCCATTTTTTTATAGCAGGTGGATGTACTGATAGATTACTCGTAATGTATCGATCAACCAATTTCAGAATTATGCTCGTTGGAAGAGTGACATTTCGCAGTAAAAAAATAATTTTGCTTTTTTTGTTCGGTGCATTCAGTTGTGAGTTACAGGGTGTTAAAATGGAAGTGAACAAAGAGAAAATTCGGTACATTTTACAGTTTTTCTTTGACAAAGGCGAAAATGCAAGCCAAGCGACTAAGATTGTGAATGGTTTTTATAGTTCCGATACTGTAACATACGATACTGTTTATAGTTCCGATACTGTGCAATTTTGGTTTCGTAGATTCTGTTCAGGAATTTTTGATGTTAAAGATGCACCTCGCACAGGTATGCCGATCGTCGAAAATGTCGATAAAATCAGAGAAATGGTCGAAGTTGACCGGCAATCGTGACTTTTAGACTTTTCGATTTTTGCCTCAGACCAAAATGTCGTTTTTTAGACTTTTAAATTTTTGCCTTTGACTAAAAAGTCGACTTTTCGATCATTCGATTTTTTCAAATCTGTTCAAAATCGATTATCGACTTTTACCAACTAAAGCAAAATGGATTAAAAATTTAATTATTTATAAGAATTGTTGTCAATGTGGAATGTTAACTTTTTTGGCAATTTCGGCTTTGTGATAATGAACCAATTATTTATGACGAAAATCGAAGATCGATCTTGAAAAGTCGACTTTGCGATTTTCTCAAAGATTAAAAGTCGACTTTTAGACTTTTCAATACAAAAATCGATTAATCGATTAGTCGAAAGTGGATTTATTTTACACTAGTCGCAACATCGCCCAGGAGCTAAAAATCAACCATGACTGTTTTTAGACCAGAAGCTGCCAGAATTGACCAACAGGAGATTTGCCGTTTTCCACCAAGACAACGCTAAGCCACACGCATCTACAGAGACTCGACAGAAACTTCAGGAGCTTGGTTTGAAGTTTTAATGCATCCGCCATACAGTCCGGTCTTGGCAAATTGGTATCTAGGGAAGATTGTGGAAATCGAATACTAGAGTATTTTTCAAATAGAGCAGGACTTCTATGAGAGAGGCATTATGAATTTACCTTTAAAATAGCAACAAATCATACAACAAAACATTGCATATTTGGCCCAAATCGAACATTCCGAAGCCTGTTAAATAAAGTCCTATATTTCATATAAAAATAATGGCTTTCTTTTTCCCCAACCAATATATTCCGCCAACATTATTCATACATGTTTGACTTTCAAAATATAACGCAATTGACATATTTCCAATAAACGGCATGTTGTATTTTAACACCTGGATTATTTACTCAATATCCGTCTTAATATGGCTTATACCATAGTTTCAACCGTAATTATCCCCCCATTCACATTAATCCGTGTTAGTTAAATGTTCAACATCAAATTATTTCATTTTAACATCAATCAAATAATCCACAAACGCTCTGCAACACTGCATGATGTCGGGATTTCTACACACACTTTGTTTGATTTATACGCAATGCCGAATAAGTTATTTTCTTCTTGCCTCGAAGTCGTAGATCAAATACAATTTATATAACAAATATTGGAAAAGATGCCGTCACAATTGAAAAGAAAAAAACCGAAGTAATCTTAGAATTATTTCAGGATTACTTCAGCCTGAGGTTGTTACCAAACAAACTCGACATTAAAAACTTGATCTAATCTTCATTATCTGCATCCAGACAGTTTTTTTTTATTTTTTTTGTAAAGCAAAAGAAGATGTGTTACCATTTCCTTGATTTCGTAGCACTTGTCAGTCCTGTTTAAAATACGAAAAACCGTAATCTTTGGTTTAATATGTGATATGTGTGTCTGTGGCAGACAACAAATGGGATGCGCCAAGATGGCCAAGATCAATAAACCCACATTCTGTTTTGAATGTTGGCGAATCGTATTGGTTTCACATTTTGTTTTTGTTTTCTTTTTCCTGTTTGTTTTTGATATTGTGAATCCATGCAGTATTAGCTACATTAGATCAGGATATTTAAAGCGTTAACAATCAACCCCACCTGCATTTTGCAAATGATTTAGAGCACAGTGTTTGTATTCGCATAAAATGTTTAATATTATTCCAATCAAATTTAATATTGGTCCCATTTTGTCTCCATAAGGTTTGGAATGTGAGACTAGAACTTGCGGGCTATTATGAAACATTGTACTACTTACTGAAGATGCGATGTATGGATTTGTTTCCGTAGTCCGCCCGATATATCCCATAAATGTATATATTCGTAATCCG
>NW_026882407.1:0-3978 GCF_032173495.1 Musca vetustissima
ATGTTCCAAATTTCAGAGAATTCGGTTGAAAAACGCGCTCAAGAACCCCAAAATACCGAAAATTGGGGGTACCCTTATATGGGGACTATCCGAAAAAATTGACCTATATTTATATTTTTTTGTGGAGAGATTTGGTACCTATTAGGAACCCAAAATACTAAATTACAGCAAATTCGGTGGAAAAATACGATCAAAACCCCCAAAATACTGAAAATTAGGAGGTACCGTTATATGGGGGCTACCAGAAAAAGTGAACCTATATTTATAATTTTATGTGGAGACATTTAGTATTCGGTTGAAAAACGCGCTCAAGAAACCCAAAATACCGAAAATTGGGAGGTACTGTTATATGGGAGCTATGCCTAAACGTGGACCGATATATCCCATCTTCGAACTTGACCTGCCTGCAGACAATTCCTTCAATTCCTTCAGAAGATAGCGTGATTACAACAGACGGACGGACGGACGGACATGGCTAGATCGTCTTAGAATTTTACCCTGATCAATAATAAATATACTTTATAGGGTCTGAAATGAATATTTCGATGAGTTACAAACGGAATGCCAAAATTAATATACCCTCCATACTATGGTGGAGGGTATAAAAATGCCCAGGCTCGGAATAATCCGCAGATAGTTATATTCATAGCAGTGGTGTAGTGTATCCTATGGTCGGCCCGTCCGACTATGTGAAAATATCTTAAACGAAAATGTACGGTATATGTCCATGTGTATTTAAAGGGCCTACAACTATCAACATCCATAAATTGGATTGTATATTACATTTGTCATTCTATTTGCAGAACCTAGAAATGTTTACGTATTTGTTAGTATCAACCACAATTTAGTTATTTTTGTGGCATTTCGGAATTTCAGAAGAATACTAATAGAGAATAATTCCAATATAGTTAAAAATGTTAACATAGTCCACATATAAAGTTCCCTTCAACCTAAGTGTCGGTAGTTTGGCATTTCGTTTTCTCAGTTATAAACAAATTTCTAGCAATGCTGTTCAATATAGGCCCATGTTTTTATATACACCATCTATAATGGACTCGACGATTGGACATTTTAAGGTTCACTTAATAATAGTAATAATAATTATTATTTTGTGTTGAAAATTATTATTGACCTTTGGACTTTCTTTTTTATTCGTTTTTTCGGCTTGAAGTCATTGAAACTTAAAACAATTTTTGGTTTCTTTTTAATTTATTTTTATTTTTCCAATAACTTTTTATACCCTACACAACTATGTTGTCAGGGTATTATAGCTTTGTGCAGCCCCAAAAGTTTGTAACGCCGCGAAATATTGGTCCTAGACCCACCTTTAAGTATACCGATCGTCATATTTCGACTAGCTGAGTCGATCTAGACATGTGTGTCCGTACGTCCGTCCGTCTGTCCATTATAATTTGTAAACACGATACAGGCCACAGTTATGAACCAATCTTCACGAAATTTTGCATGTAGGATGGGTTCTGGCCAATGAAGACCCCTATTGTTTTTGGAAAAGATCGGTTAATATTTAGGGGATGAAATGGACCAAAAACTTTATTTTTTTCGGTTTTTCTGGTCGCTCCAGAGGCCGCAATTATGGCCCAATCACCGCGAATTTTTGCATGGAGAATGGGATCGGGCCAGACAATAAGCATGCATGTTTTGATAAAGATCGTTCAATATTTAGCGGGTCAAATGGACCCTGACTTTTGTGTGAAAAATGACCAAATTTGCATTCCATGGCGTATATATTTACTCCTGAATGACATAGACCCGAAAAGTTGATGGTATGTTCAAGAGGAGTGGTTGACCTTTAAATTGATACCATATATATAGTCGTATGAACTCAGATGTGGGAGTTACACTTAAATATTTACAGGTGTTTAGATATTCAGATATTATTTAGTAAACCATTACCACACTGGAAGGCGGAAATATAGCGCAGATGACTTTTAAATGTTCCTTGAGGTTTCAGTTATGATGAAGGACAACGCCTATAATTTTCGATGATGATCAGATAATAATTTTGGGATGAAGTGGACTGAAAACTTATTTTTGTATTTTTTTCGAGTCGATTTATAGGCCGCAGTTGAAAGCCGAACATCACAACACAACTCACGGTGAAGGGAATCTGGACAAATAATTATAGGAGAGCGCAAATATCGCAAAATATTGCCCAAGCTCAGAATATAGTACCACCGAAAGTTAGATTTGATGTTAGATGGAAGTTGTGTAGGGTATCATATGGTCGGCCCCGTCCGACTATACTGCTCCGCTCACTGTTTTTTTTTTATATTTCAGACATTATTTGGTCAACGGCAAATGTGATACAAGAAAGTCCCGATGGCATACATTTTCAAACACACGATTGCCAATGCTATCCAAACTGTAATTATATACAATATCGTACAGCCATTAATACCGATCATAGTACAAATATGGATCGTGCTTCGGAGCTCATTGATTTGACTGTACAATATCAACACGACACGTTATTTTCATATCGTTCCTCATTGTGTTTTACTTTACTGGATTTGATAGGTAAGTAATGCTTACATTTTATTTAAATTGAAAAGGAAAAAGTTATCAATGCCGCCTATCAAATTTCCATTGAATTTCTTTTCTTAGTATCCTATGGAGGTATTGCAGGTTTGTTTTTGGGTTTCTCTCTGATTGGTGTAATTGAAGTGCTGCATGATTTTATCATTTTACGAAAATGTCGAAAAAAGGATGCAGAATCAGAAACATCGTCGGCATCGACCTCAGCAGTAGGCGAGGGCACAACAACTACTACCACCACTACATTAAATGCCGGTAAATGTAAATGTCAAACAATAAGATCTTACGATTAAGGACAAAGATGCTGGCTGTGTCAAAAGAAGGACTTGTGAAATCTGTAGGTTTTTTGTTAAACAAAAAATGACTACCTGCATTTCGGGCGAAAAAAATCTAAAGAAAAGAAGAAAAATAAAGAAACTGATTTATTGCCACTATAATTAAGTGTAAAATCGTTTTAACGCATCCGCTTGCCGGGTTGTAAAACAATTCGGCAGTAATTAAAAAGGGGTTTGTTCTTTTTTTCCCAAGCAGGTAAATTTTTGGAAAACAATGATTTTTAGGCACATACATTTACGGTAAGTTAGTATAAATATCAAACCCACTAGTAGTTGAAAGATAGTTCTTCTTGATCATTCGACAAGACAGCAGCATCATGAAACTATTCGTTGTACTCTGTGCCATCTTCGTATTGGTAAGAAATACTAAAAAATATTTTCAGTGTTAAATAAAAAATATTAATTCGATTTGTTTATCTCCCAACAGAATGCCTCAGCCTATGTGGTGAAGAGTCGTGATGATCTGCTGCAATTCCGCAATGAATGTATCTCCGAATTGGAGATTCCCGAAAATCTTGTCGAACAATACAAGAAATGGCAATATCCCAATGATTCGGTGACCCAATGCTATTTGAAATGTGTTTTCGTGAAGTTCGGATTCTTCGATACCACCAACGGTTTCAATGTTGAAAATATTCATCAACAATTGGTCGGTAGCCATGCTGAGGCTAATCATGATGATGCTGTCCATGCTAAAATCGAATCGTGCGTCGATAGAAATGAACAAGGTAGCAATGCCTGTGAATGGGCTTATCGTGGTGCCACTTGCTTTATTAAGAACAATTTGCAGTTGGTGCAACGTAGTGTTGCACCCTCAGCTTAAGTGTATTTCGTTTTAATTGTATTTCTAACATGTAGGGTATATTTTCTTTTCGAATAATTTCCAAAATTGCAACTCATTATGTCACACACACATTTTTATATAAATACATATCATAGATTAAGATTTATATTTACAATAATAAAATACAAAATTTTAAAAGCAATTTTTATGGAGATCCTAGAAGCACCAAAAAGTGAACAAATATTGGAGAGCACAGTTATATGAGGCAGCAATACGTACTAGTTGAAGGTAACACAACACAGC
>NW_026882408.1:0-40291 GCF_032173495.1 Musca vetustissima
AAACAGCGAGAAAAATCGCTATACATTGAACGGAATTGCAAGTGCGTCACAGCGGTAGTGTTCATGAGACCATTGCAAAAACTGAGTCACCCAAAATGTGTGTGTGTGACTACAGGCACTTATGCGATCATTTTGCGTGCGTTCATCTTATAACCTACATCACACACCCCGAAAAAAATTATCAACATTTATTCGTAGTACAAAATATAATAAAAACCAGTGAGCGGAGCAGTATAGTCGGACGGGCCGACCATATGATACCCTACACAACTACCACGGAACTCTAACTTTCTGCGGATTTTTATTCCGAGCCTGGGCAATATTTCGTGATAGTTGCACCCTGTTGCCCGATTAAAAATAAACTGCAAATCTTCATTACACTGACATATATTCCAAATATTACTAATATTCAATACAGCCCTTCTAATTACTTGTCCAGATTGCCTTCACGGCGTGTTCGACTTTCAATTGTGGCCTATAGATCGACTTGAAAAAAAAAACACAAACAATTAAGTTTCTGGTCCAATTCATCCCAAAATTTTTATTTGATCATCCCCGAAAATTATAGCCGTTGTCCTTGACCATACCTGGATCCTCATGGAAAATTTAAAAGCGATCAGCGCTATATTTCCGCCCTCTAGTGTGGTAATGTGTTACTAAATAATATATGAATACATAAGCACCTGTAAATATGTAAGTGTAACTCCCACATCCGAGTACATACGACAATATAATTGGTATCAATTTAAAGGTCAACCACTCCTCTTGGATATACTATCAATTTATCGGGTCTATGTCCTTCAGAAGTAAATATATACGCTCTAAAATACAGATTTTGTAATTTTTCACACAAAAGTCAGGGTCCATTTGACCCGCTAAATATTGGCCGATCTTTGTCAAAACAGGCATGCTTATTCTTTGGCTCAATCCCCTTCTCCATGTAAAAAATGGAGATGTTTTGGCCATAATTGCGGCCCCTGGAGCGACCAGAAAAACCAACAAAAATTAAGTATTTGGTCCATTTCATCCCCTAAATATTAACCGATCTTTACCAAAAACAATAGGGGTCTTCATTGGCCAGAACCCATCCTACATGCACAATTTCGTGAAGATTGGTCCATAACTGTGGCCTGCATCGTGTTTACAAATTATAATGGACGGACGGACACACATGTCTAGATCGACTCAGCTAGTCGAGATATGACGATCGGTATTCTTAAAGGTGGGTCTAGGACCAATATTTCGCGGCGTTACAAACCTTTGGGGCTGCACAAAGCTATTATATAATATAATTAAAAATATATAATTTATTAAAGTTTGACAATTGTAAAACAATTAGGATCTAACAGTAATCTTAATTCCACCAAAGTCCAAATTGTATCAAATTTAGTTCTTCTGCTTATAAATAGTAATCGTAATTGCAAATTTAAGAATTTCAGCTCTGTCTGTTCATTAAAGACCAAATTATGCCATATTTGATACCATTCACTACTTTTCGTACCCATATTCCAAACCTATATCAGTATTTCAAACCTGTTTTCAAATAATAATCGTAAGTACAAATTTTAGAATTCCAGCTCTATCTGTTCACTAAATTATGTCAGATTTGGTACCATTCTGTACTTTTCCTACACTCCCACAGTAACCTAAGTTGCAACTTTCACGATTCGAGTTCTACCCGTTCACCAAAGTCCAAATTGTACCAAATTTTGTGCTTTCAAATTTCAAAACTACCTCAGTCATACACTCCAATAATAACCTTAAGTCCGCATTTAAAGATTCCAGCTCTATCCGTTCACCAAAATCCAAGTTGTACCAAATTTATTACTTTTCGTAGACGTAATTACGATTTTCTAAAATGCCTCAGTTCCACACTGCAACAGTAATTTTAATCATAATTGCTAGGATACCAGCCCTACCCGTTGACATAGATCTCAATTTTACCATACTTAGTACCATTTAGTACTTTTCGTACTTATGAGTTCGAATTTCCAACAATGTCTCAATGCTGTCCCATAACAGTAATTTTATTGTTTTCCATCTCTATCCATTCCCTCAAATCTAAATTGTACTAAACTTAGTACCATTTAGTACACATAATTAAGCATTTTTAAAACTACCTCCATGTCCCTTCCTACACTCCAAATTTTTGGATTCCAGCTCACAGACAACGAATTGTACCATATTTAGTACCATTAATTGTCCATAAGTACGAAATTCCAAAACTACCTTAATACTGTAATTTTCCTTCCAATTTTAAGTTTTCCATCTCTATCCGTTAACTCTAATCCAAATTGTACCGACATATCTCAGCTCTCTCCAGTTCACCCAAATCCAAATTGTACCAAATCTAGTGCCGTTTAGTACTTTTCGTACACATAAATACGAATTTGCATAAATGCGAATTACTGTTGAAGAGAGACATCTTTCTCTTCAACAGTAATCTTAATTTCTTCAACAGTAATCTTAATCTTCAACAGTAATCTTAATTTCAAATTTCAGGATTTCAGCTCTATCCTTTCTAGCAAAATCCAAATTGTACTAAATTTGGTACCATATAGTACTTTTCGTACCAATAAGTACGAATTTCCTAACTACCTCAATCCTACACTCCACAATTTGAAGACTCCAGCTCTATCTGTTCACACAAATCCAACTTGCACCAAATTTAGTACTATTTAGTACTTTTCATACACATAAGTACGATTTCATAAAGCTACTTCAATCTTGTTCTCCAATAGTAGTCCTGATTCCGATTTTCCAGATTCCATCTCTATACATTCAACTAAATGCAAATAGTACAAAATTTAGTACCATTTTGTACTTTTTATACACATAAGTACGAATTTCTTAAATCTTTTCCATACATCAACACCACTTCCCAACCTGTAGTCCATATAAAATTTTAAGATTCTAGCAATATATATATTCAATATATATATATATACAATTAGAACTAAATTTAGTACTTTGTAGTACTTTTAGTACACTAATAGGTCGAATTTCCGAAAACCCTTTTGTACATATTTCTAACATTCCATCAGTGACCCACATTCCAAATTTCAGAATTCTAGCTATTCCCGTTCGCCTAATACAAAGGGTACCATATTTAGTACATTTTAGTAATTTTCGTACCCTTCTAGTTCGAATTTCCAAAAACCCAGCCTAATCTCACGCTAATATCTTTAGAATACCAAAAATGGGTTGGGGCCTTAATATAAGGTTATGTGCTAAGATGGACCAATAATGTTTTAAAGATACAAATAAAATAAATCTCAAACCAAAAAAAAAATATTTTTAAGAGGATCCTCCATTCCCGATTTCAACGATTTGTCTAGCAAATCGACGCGCATTACTTTGAAGACTTGTAACTTTGTATATATGCTCTTGAAGACAAAGGACATGAAAATGAATTGACATCATTTTTTGTTGTTGTTTTGTGATTGTAATTAAGGGAACCCCCATTCTCGATTTTAAATTTTCAAAATTTTTAAAGGGCTGGTAAATGAATACCAATACTCGTTACGGTTTGTAACTTTGCACATATGTATTTGAAGATTTAAAATGGAAGAAAAAATTACGTGGTGTTAACACAATAAATCGGCGGTGATTTTTACTTGAAATTGTATAGGGACATTCTTGAATTAGTCTAGGTTCGAATTAAATCAAAACACAAATTTATTTATTTATTTACTAGCATATGCCCGCAACTTCGTTAGCGAATGTAGGAAATATTTAATAATGTATTAACATATTATTTTATTTTTAGATAAAATTGCATATGTCTGAAAAAACAATCCACACATTAACATCGACCATAAATTCAATTTGAATACCATTTAGTACCAAATTTCATGATTCGAGCTCTAAAGGTTCACCCAAATCCAAATTTTCCATTTAGCACACATTATTTCCCTCCGCAACCAATGATTACAAATTCAAATTTCAGGATTCCAACTCTATTAATTCACCTACAATTGAAATTTCCAAAACTTCCTACTTAACCCAAACCTACACCCCCACAGTGATTTTAAAACCAAGTTCCAGGTTCCCAACTCCATATGTTCACCCACAATTCAAATTGTACCAAACAGCAGTGCCAAAATTCACCCACACACTATTGGTTCAGCCATAATTCAAATTCTAACAAATTTAGTACATAGTTATACCAATTTCCAAAACTTCTTACATACCCCAATCCTAAACCCCCACAGTGATCCCAAATCGAAGTTTCAGGATTCTAACTTTATCGGTTGACCCACAATCCAAATTTAGTACACAGTAGCACGAATTTCCAAAATTTCCTACTTAACCCAAACCAAAACTGTGATCCTAAATCTAAGTTTCAGGATTCAAACTCTACCGGTTCACCCACAATTCAAATTGTACAAAATTTGGTACACATTAGTACAAATTTCCAAAACTTCCTTCATACCCCAATCATACACACCCACAGTGATCCTAAATCCATTTTTGAGGATTCCAACTCTATCGGTTCACCCACAATACTAATTGTACCAAATTTAGTACACAGTAGTACGAATTTCAAAAACTTCCAACTTAACCCAAACCAACAGCCCCACAGTGATCCTAAATCGATTTTTCAGGATTCAAACTCTATCAGTTCACTCACAATTCAAATTGTACCAAATTTAGTACACAGTAGTACCAATTTCCAAAACATTATACATACCCCAATCCTACCCCCCACAAGTTTAAATCCAAGTTTCAGGATTCCAACTCTATCGGTTCACCCACAATACAAATTGTACCAAATTTAGTATACAGTAGTACGAATTTCCAAAACTTCCTATATACCCCAATTCTACACCTCCACAGTGATCCTAAATCAAATTTTGAGGATTCCAACTCTATCGGTTTACCCACAATTCAAATTGTACCAAATTTAGTACACAGTAGTACCAATTTCCACAACTTCCTACATACCCTAATCCTACACCTCCACAGTGTTCATAGATCAAAATTTCATGATTCGGTTCACCCAAAAAATCAAATCGTACTAAATTTAGTACATAGTAGTACCAATTCCCAAACCCTCCTACATACCCCAACCCTACACCCCCACAGTGATCCCAAAATCAAGATTCAGGATTTCAACTCTATCGGTTCACTTACAATTTCAATTGTACCAAATTTAGTACACATTAGTACAAATTTCTAAAACTTCCTACATATCTCAAACTTACACCTCAACCGTAATCCTGGCTCCAAATTTCATGATTCTAACTCTATTGGTTCACATAAAATTCAAATTGTACCAAATTTAGTACCATTTAGTAAACAAAAGTATTATTTTCGTAAACTGAATCCTGACTCCAATCCCATACCTCTACAGTGATCCTGACTCCAAATTTCATTGTTCCCGCTCTATAGAATCACCCAAATCCAAACTGTACCGATTATAGTACGATTTAGTACTTTTGGTACACATAAGTAACGAATATCCAAAACTAAGTTCATATCCTAATCCTACACTCCGACGGTAATTTTAATTTCAAATTCCAGGATTCCAGCTCGATTTGTACACCCAAATCAAATTTGCACCAAATATAGTACCATATAGTACTTTTCGTACACATGAGTGCACGCTTTCCAAACTCTCCTCATATCGACCCTAATTCTCAACCTTTATTTGCATTCCAGATTTCAAGTTTTTAGCTCAATCTATTCACATGCTACGAAGTTGTACCAAATTTAGTACAGTTCAGTACTTTTCCGATATTTATAGTTCGAATTTCCAAAACATCTATTCTACACTCCATCAGTGACCCTCAATCCAAATTTCAGATTTCTAGCTCTACTGGTTCGCCAAATACAGATGATACCATATTTAGTACTTTCCGTACGGTTCTAGTACGAATTTCCAAAAACCCAGCCTTATCTATTACCTTTGGACCAAGGGTGACCCTCACCCAAAATTTCAAGATTATATCTTCAGCCGTTTCGTCTGGGCGTTGATGAATCGTTAAATCAGTCAGTCAGTCAATCACTTTACTCTTTTATTAGTATAGATTTTATTTTTTGAAACCGAGTTTGGAGGTTCCCATATCACTGGAATCACTGGAATTTCCGATCCAAAGGGCACATGCCTGGCTCCGATATAAACTAAAATTATAATCATCGCACAAAAAGTAACACAAAGCCTATTAAATTTCAAACCAAGTTTGGAAATAAGGAAGATCTTTATAGATTAAATGTATCATATTTGATACGATAGGCATGTATGTACATAATGTTAAAATTTCGAAAGGTCTGATTCATATTTTTTGAGTAATCGCGCCCTCCATTCGTAAAAATACTGTTTCGAAAAAACGAGTTTAATGTTTAAGAAGCACTCTTACCCTCACTCGATTCTGAAACAAAATCAAAAGTTTTTGCATATTTTTTCCATATTTAAAAATATGTTATTGATATAGTGTGGGTTCGAATTAAATACAGAATAAAAACCAGTGAGCGTGGCAGTATAGTAGGACGGGACCGACCATATGATACCTTACACCACTCTCTACACGGGAGAATAACTTTCTGCTAATCTATATTCCGGCCCTCGGCAATATTTTGCGACCTTAGCCCAGCATATTTTTGGAACATTTTTCCCGGGGTTAACATTTACTCCATTTTTTATTTCTTGTTTGATTTGACCCGCGTAATATTGACCGATCAAAACAGCTATTATAATTAGTTGACCAGATTCCCTTCCGCATGTGATATTCGGTTTATTATCGTGGCCTATAGAACGACTTAAAAAACACACAAAAGTTAAGTTTTTGATCATCTAATCATTCTCGAATATTAAAGGGGTCGCCCTCGACCATAACCGGAACCTTGTGTGAAATTTCAAATCGATCAGCACGTAATGTAGCAATGGTAATCTCTGTAAAATTTACATATAACTCCCACATCTGAGTAGATATATTTGGTATCAATTTAAAGGCCAGCCACACCTCTTGGAGTATATCCAATCAACTTCTCCGGTCTATACCCTTCAGAAGTAAATATATGCGCCATAGAATACAAATTTTGTAATTTTTCACACAAAAGTCTGGGACCACATTGATCGATCTCCATCACAACTGTCATTCTTATTCTATGACCAGACCTCTCTCTTTCTCTCTCTCAGTAAAATGTCCTGATGTTCGAAACATAATTTTGGCATCTAGAGCGACGAGATAAACAGACAAAAATAAAGTTTTTGGTCAATTTCATGCCCTAAATATTAACGGATCATTACAAAGAACCCAGAACCCGTCCTATTTCGTGACAATTGTCCCATAACTGTGGCCTGTAGCGTGTTTACAAAATTATCCCCATATTAATTTCCCCATCGGTGTTTGGAGTATCTTACTCATAGTGGACAGTATGAAAAGCTCGGCATGGCCAAACATAAGTTGTTTCAAATCCGGAAGAATACATTTAAAAAAACTTCTAAGTACTGATCGACTTCTTATACCCTTCACCACACTGTGGTACAGGGTATTATGTCTTTGTGCATATGTTTGTAACAGGCAAAAGGACACGAGATAGACATATGGTTCCTTTTGAGAATATACATAGAATCACTTTTTAAGTCGATTTATGCATGTCCGTCTGTCCGTCCGTCCGTATATTTTCGTCCGATTTTAAGTAAATGGTGCACCAAAGTCCCTATATATCCTTCGATTTGCACGAAATTTAGTATAGAGTACTGAATTAAGTCTAGAATGATGTGTGTAAAATTTAGTGAAAATCGGTTCTGATTTATATAGCTCCCATATATATTTTCGTCCGATTTTAGGTAAATAGTGCACCAAAGTCCCTATATATCCTACGATTTGCACGAAATTTGGCAGAGCGTACTGAATTAAGCCTAGAACAATATGTGTTAAATTTCGTAAAATCGGTTCAGCTCCCATATATATTTTCGTCCGATTTTAGGTATATTGTGCACCAAAGTCCCTATATATCCTTCGATTTGCACGAAATTTGGCACAGCATACTGAATTAAGCCTAGAACGATGTGTGTTAAATTTCGCGAAAATCGGTTCAGATTTAAATATAGCTCCCATATATATTTTCGTCCGATTTTAGGTAAATAGTACACCAAAGTCCCTATATATCCTTCGATTTGCACGAAATTTGGCACATCGTACTGAGTTAAGCCTAGAACAATGTGTGTTAAATTTCATGGAAATCGGTTCAGATTTAGATGTAGCCCCCATATATATTTTCGTCCGATTATAGGTAAATAGTGCACCAAAGTCCCTATATATCCTTCGATTTGCACGAAATTTGGCGCAGCGTACTGAATTAAGTCTAGAAAGATGTGTTTAAAATTTCGTGAAAATTGGTTCAGATTTAGATATAGCTCCCATATATATTTTCGTCCGATTATAGGTAAATAGTGCACCAAAGTCCCTATATATCCTACGATTTGCACGAAATTTGGCATAGCGTACTGAATTGAGCCTAGAATGATATCTGCCAAGTTTCGAGAAAATCGGTATAGCTTTAGATATAGCTCTCATATATAGTTTCGTCCGATTTCATGTAAATGGTGCACCAAAGTCCCTATATATCTTTCGATTTGCACGAAATTTGGCGTAATGTACTGAATTGAGCCTAGAATGATGTCTGGTATGTTTCGTGAAAATCGGTCCAGATTTAGATAAAGCTCCCATATATTGTTTCGACCGATTTCATGTAAATGGTGCACCAAAGTCCCTATATATCTTTCGATTTACACGAAATTTGGCGTAATGTACTGAATTGATGTTGGAATGATGTATGCTGAGTTTGGTAAAAATCGATTCAGATCTAGATATATATATTTTCGTCCGATCTAATCTATATAATGTACCATGTTTTTATGTTGCATAGCGTTTTGAATTTAATCCAGAATGATGTGTGCCAAGTTTAGTGAAAATCGGTTGAGATTTAGATATTGCTCCCTTATATTATAGATTGATTTTAAGTAATTAACGCACCAAGGAAACAATATATGGCTGATAGGAACAAAACGTTCTGAAATTAGTATAACATAATATGTGATAAGTTTCTTTGAAATCGGTTCATATTTGGATATAGCATCCATATATAAGTAAATTGTGCATCAAACTGCTCGTATTTGTTAGATTGACATCAAATTTTGCACAACGTACAAAATTGAGCATAGAATAACGTAGTTGGGTTTTCTAGAAGTACAGACCTAGCCCAACGGATGACCTATTGATAAATGTTTGAAGTCGATTTACATACTCTTGTTCCATTGTAACAAACGAATGATATGTTTATGGATAGATCTAGGTCGTTTCACATTTAGATAAACATCACATATTTCGGCCCCGTCCGACTTTACTACTTTCCTTACTGGTTAATTTCATATTAATGGTCCTACCCAAAGAGGTATCACATAGTCGGCCCCGTCCGACTTTACTACTTTCCTTACTGGTTTGGTATTGCTTTCATATGAAGGTACCGCCGGATTTTTCAACTCAATTTTATCTGGATATTATTCCTGTATAATGCTACCACATATTCCATATTATGGAAGTTAAATATATGGTTTAAATTAAATTTTGTTCGTCAAATTGTCTCTACAAGAAGTTTTCAATTTTAGCATGCCTCTATTTACGTAAGCGTTTCAATAAAATGCTGCTCAAATTTTGTCATAGCTCCCATCGAATCGGTTACTAATGTCCCGCTTTAAAAATATCACTCATATTATCCAAACAAAAATGAGTGTGATTTGATATTATTGATTCGCAGCGATAGAAATCAATATAATTCCACTTTTTGAATAATCTCACAATCTCTTCTGTTCGATTTTAATATTTTCTTTAAATTCTTCACACACACACACACAAATTTTCTCGAGTGTACGCCGCCAAACGCATACATAAATCATTCACTTGCAATTTACTGATCGTCGCTCGGTGTTCACAGATATTGTTGCCACTTTAACATATCTACCTGTTTTTTGTTCGGAGTACGGGTACCTACCTTGCCAATGTTTTGCACAGATTGATGGAGTAACAAAAGCCTCGCTTGCGAGTAGTGAGGAAGCTCTTGTTTTTTGGGGCTATTTACCAGTTCATAAGTTAACTTTAAGTTGTAAACCAACGAAGGAACGAACGATCGACTGCAAGCAGTAACAACATGGACAGATATTGGCTGCCCTACAAGTTATACGTACAATAACATCAGCAACAACTACAACACATTGTTGGTGATTTTCGATTTCATGTTTCGGGTTTAGTGACTGCAGTTGACCTTTATAGGCTGTTTTTTTTTTTTTCCAAAATTTTTGTTTTTGGGTTACTCTTCTTTTTTGTACGAATGCTTCAATTTCAATCAATTTATTAGGTTTTGATTATCACGACATGATAATGTTTGTTGTTGCTGTTGTTGATGATCATAATAATAATTATCATACTAATGATACAAGCTGTTACAATTAAGATTTTTTGAACAGCAACCATAACAACATGTTTAACCCATCATTAACCTGAACATTTGTAATAAGCTATGGCTTGACAAATTTATGTGTTATGTTTCTTTTAATCTTATTAAATTGTTAACGTATGAGGACTGAAAGATAAGGATAATGGCGGTGAATGTTTATAAAATCACAGAAAAAGCCTTACATTTATATATATAAAAACCAGTAAGAAAAGTAGTAAAGTCGGACTGGGCCGACTATGTGATACCCTTCACCACTTTGGGTATATTCGGCATATGTCTCCTAACAGACTCTGCCTTTTCGAAAAAACATTAAAATGAAAATGAACGAACATAAATCTAAATCTAACCTGATTTTCTCGAATCTTAACACACGTGCTATGGTAGGGACAAATTTCCATCTCAAAAGCACGAAAATCCCCATGAGCATACGTAACAACAACATCAAGTGTAAATACAAAAACAGAAAAAAACATAAAATTTCTGTAGATCACTTGTCATGAGCAAAAATATAAAAAAGGTTGTTAGAAATACTTCAACGTACAAAACATACAATTATAGTAACTTCAGTACAATATACAAAATTGTGGGCCGCTCGGCCAAACTTTGGGTCTTTAGTGCACAATTTACATTAAATTGGACAAAAACATATATGGGAGCTAAATCTAAACCGATTTTCACGAAACTTAGCACACATCATTCTGGACATAATTCAGTACCCTATGCCAAATTTCGTGCAAATCGAAGGATATATAGGGACTTTGGAGCCCCATTTACCTTAAATCGGACGAAAATATATATGGGTGCTATATATAAATCTGATCCGATATCTAAATCTGACCAGATTTTCTCGAAACTTGACACACATCATTCTAGCCTCAATTCAGTACACCATGCAAAATTTCGCGCAAATCGAAAGATATATAGGGACCTTGGTGCACCATTAACATAAAATCGGACAAAACTATATATGCGAGCTATATGTAAATCTGAACCGAATTTCTAGAAACTAAACACACGTCATTCTAGACTCAATTGAGTACACCGTGCCAAATTTCGTGCAAATCGAGAGGTATATAGTGACTTGGGTCCCCATTTACCTTAAATCGGACAAAAATATATATAGGAGCTATATCTAAATCTGAACCGATTTTCTCGAAACTTGACACACATCATTCTAGACACAATTCAGTACACCATGCAAAATATCCTGCAAATCGAAAGATATATAGGGGCTTTGTTGAACCATTTACATAAAATCGGACAAAACTATATATGGGAGCTATATCTAAATCTGAACCGATTTTCACGAAACATAGCATACATCATTCTGGACCTAATTATGTACCTTATGACAAATTTCATTCAAATCGAAAGATATATAGGGACTTTGGAGCCCCATTTACCCAAAATCGGACGAAAATATATATGTGAGCTATATCTAAATTTGAACCGATTTTCTCGAAACTTCGCACATATCATTCTGGACCTAATTCAGTACCTTATGCTAAATTTCGTGCAAATCGAGAGGTATATAGGGACTTTGATGCCCCATTTACCTTAAGTCGGACGAAACTATACACGGGAGCTATATTTAAATCTGAACCGATTTTCTTCAATTTCAATAGGTTTCGTTCTTGGCCCAAATAAGTGAGCTGGGCCAAATTCCATCCAAATCGGATAATAAATGCGACCTGCACTTTGTTTACAATTTAACACAAACTGACGGACAGACGGACGGACATGCATAAATCAACTCAGAAAGTGATTCTATGCATATTCTCAAAAGGAACCATGGATCTATCTCGATTCCTTTTGCCTGTTACAAACATATGCACAAAGACATGATACCCTGTACCACAGTGTGGTGAAGGGTACAAAAACCAGTAACAAAAGGGCAAAAGTCGGACGGGGCCGAACATTTCATACCCTACTCCACATTATGTATACACAAGGAATGCTTCTAAGATTTTTATTGTAACACTAGCATATGCTCGCTACTTCGTTAGCGAATGTGAAAACAGCAACCTGATTAGTACACATTAATATAAATTTCCATAATCGCCAACAATCCAATAGAAATCATATTTCCCAATTTCAGGATTTCAGCCTAATGGGTTTCCTAAATCCTAAATGTACTAAATTTTGTACCACTTAGTACACATAAATATGAATTTCCATAACTTCCAGCATACCCCAACACTACACGCCAACAGTCAGGATTCCAGCACTATCGGTTCACCTAAATCCAATTTATATCAAATTTAGTACCATTTAGTACACCTTAATAAAAATTTCCATAAATTCTAACCTCAACAATCCACCACAAATCTTAATTTCAAACCCCATCGGTTCGCCTATATCCAAATTGTCTGAAATGTGTACAATTTAGTAAGCATAAGTACAAATTTCCAAACCTACATTCATAAGTCCATCCAACACTCTAGTAGTAATTTTAATTCCAAATTTCAGGTGTCCAGCCCTACCGGTTCACATATATCCAAAAATTTTAAATTTATAAAATTTAGTACCATTTAGTATACATAAGTACAAATTTCTATTACTACCTACAATATACAATCTAATAGAAAACTTATTTATAAATTACAGAATTCCTACTATATCGCTTTACCCAAAATCTAAATTGTACGAAATTTTGTATCCTTATGTACACAAAAGTATGAATTTCCAAAACTGCCAAAACATACTATAATTCATAATACCAATTTGTCTTACATACCTGCTCTATCGTTTACCTAAATCCAAATTGTAACAAATTTAGTACCAATTAGTACCCATAAGAACAAATTTCCAAATCTACATCCATACCCCAAACCTACACTCCAACAGTAGTCAATATTCCAGCTCTATCGGTTCATCCAAAATTCAAATTGTATCATATTTTGTACCATTTAGTACACATAAATACTTCGATTATACAACGCAGTAATAATCATATTTCCAGTTTTCAGTGTTTCAGCTCTATCGGTTAACCCAAAGCCAAATTGTACCAAATATAGTACGATATAGTACTTTTCATACACATAAGTACAACTTTCCAAAAATGCCTACATATCCCAATCCTACACTCAAATGGTAATGTTAAGTTCAAGATTCCAGCTCCATCCGTTTCTCTAAATTCAAATTGTACCAAATCGTATTACAGTAGTTCAGCTTTATCGGATAAGCATCTGACCACCGGCCTTGAATAGTTCGGCTGGTAATCCATCGGCCCCTGCTGCTTTATTATTCTTCAACCCACTAATTGCTATTCTGACCTCATCTTGGCTAGGTGGTATACATTCTATACCGTCATCTTTTATTGGTTCTGGGTCATCCTCTTCACTACCACTATTAGATACCAGAGACTTTACAGATCCTCAACACGCTGTCTGTATCTGTCCCCAGGTTTCCTTCTTCAGGCTTTTTTGCCTGCAAAAAGCCTCTATTTGGTGTTTTACTCCTTTGTAAAATTTCCATACGACATTCTGACTCCTGAAATTCTCGATTTACTCACGCTCACGTTTTTCTTATTCTTTTTTCTGAAAATACGTTTCTCCTTTTCTCCCGATAATTCTCCATCGCTTTACGTGGTGCTAATGTGTGCAGAGTTGCCCTGCCCTCAGTAGCATTACGACACTCCTGATCGTACCTCGGGTTTCTTGATGGTGGTTTTTGGTGCCCAAGTGTTGCTTTTGCTGTTGGGCAATTCTTTGCCATTGTGCTTCTATATTATTATCGGGAGTGCAAGGAGTGCTTTCATCAATCAGGTGATTAAGTTGAGCGGAGTATGCTTGTGCTATCTGTTGTGTTTGCAGCTATTCGACGTCAAGTTTTCGTGTTACATTAGAACGCTCCTTTGCTGCTACATTACGACGGGTACGAACCTTGGCTGCCACAAGATAATGGTCCGAATCAATTTCCTGGGGTCGTTCGAACGTCTAAAACACTGGATGAATGCCTTCCATCTATCACAACATTATCAACTCAATTTATCGTTGATTGATCAGGAGAAATCCAGATGACCTTGTGTATATCGAAATGCTTGAATCTGGTGCTGTTAACTACCATGTTTTTGTGACCTGTGCCAAATTTCATCCAAATCGAATCATAAATGCGACCTGCACTTTGTTAACAAAAATACATGGACGGACGGACAGACGGAAATGCATAAATCGACTCAGAAAGTGATTCTATGCATTTTCTTAAAAGAAACAATGGATCTATCTCGATTTTTTTTTTTGCCTGTTACAAACATATGCACAAAGATATACCCTATACCACAGTGTGGTGAAGGGTATAATAATATCGGCTTTGTATTTCTTACAGTACATCCGTTAAAGCGAAAACTGCGCCTGTTCTGTACAACGTGCGCACATTCCAAGTGCAGATCGGGTCGTCAACATTAGGGGGATTTGGCTTTCTTTTTCGTTGCTTTTTCATAGTAGGGGGCGTTTTCCGATTGTGGGCAACTAACCCGACGGCTCAACCCATTTTTTATAGTTCTTATGGGCTCAGCTCACTATTTCAACGGATAATGAAAGTAGCTACCCCAGGTGACACCGCGGGAAGGTCAGTGTACACAACTGAGATGACAAAGATAAGACTGAGCCTTGCCCTGCTCTGATTGGCTTTAGCAGGGTAAAGCTCACGCCATTTATGAAATAAAATTTAAAAATTCTAAGCCATACAAGTCATCTTGGAATTTATCTGTATGTAAATCAAGTTTCAATCAAATATCTCATGGCTAATAAAAAAAAGTTTTCAAATATTTCTAGAAAATGAAAAACCTACGCAGAAATTTGAGCATTGAATATATACTCGTATTTAAGCCAGTTTTACGCATTCGGATTTCCAATCAATACGCATACGCGTTTTTTTCTTTTTGCATAAAAATTCAACAAATATTTGCTCTTTTTGTAATTTGCAAACTAACAACGTTGCCGAGGCAAATCTGGTGTTTGCAGAATTGCGTAATTTTTAATGTGAGTGTATGTGTGTTGGTTTTAAGGCAACTAAAAAGCGATACAAGTTTTTTGAAATTAATATCGAATATAGAAAATGCCTTAGAGGTATAGTTTTCCACGACAAAACATGCCTCCAAAATACTACTGCCTTTATATTTTTTAACTAGATTTGAAATTTTGTCCAAAATGAAATATCTTAACTGGTTTTTGTTGTTATTATTGTCGTCGTTACATTTGAACCCAACCCTGTAGATAAGCCTCTGTCAACTCTTTTTTTTTTGGAGTTTAGCCATTTTTTGGAGTCTGCCTTCAACTGCAGCAGCAGCAGAACGCATTGCCTTCTCTTTTTTGTTGTGGTTGTTGTTGCCGTTGCTGTTGTGAGCCTTTGGTGTAGGAAACAAACTTCATAGGCCTATGCATTGCGTTTAGGTTATTGCTCCACGAAATGACATTGTCGACCCAATTCTGTCGTTTGCAATTTAATTTTTGGTTCGCTTTGCCAAAGAAAAACCGCCACCTCCGCCCAGCAAAGGTATGTTGCCGAACAAATTTACATTTAAATGAAGGCGTTTTATTTTTTGTCAAATTAAATAATTTCACGTAAATATTTCAACAATTGTATCTGCAAAATAATGTCTACAAATTTTATATTTTTTACGAAGACATTATTTTACAGATCTATATACATAGATCTTCTCACAGGCATCCTAATGGCTCTAACATAGCAAAACCCAGGCTTATCTTTGTCCAGGCGTAAGTAAATCAGACGATTACGCACTGTATTATAGCTGCCATGAAAAGAGACATGAATTTGGCTGCGGATTTATGGTGAACAGGAGAATAAAAGATCTCGTCTCCAGATTCACTCCAGTACATTAGCGAATTGCTATAATCCATATAAAATTGAAGTTCTTCTACATCAGTCTTCTTTACGGCCATGCTCCGACGGAAGACAAAGATGAACAGACCAGAGACATATTTTACAAGCTCCTAGAAACAGGATATGACCGCTGTTCTGGCCATGATATTAAAATTCTGCTATGAGATTTTAATGCAAACATCGGAAGGAAAAATATTTTTGGTCCCATCGTCGGAAAATTGAGCCTCCATGAAGAAACACCCGACAACGGCATGAGGTTGGTTGGACTTCGCGGCAGCAAAAAACATGTTAGTTAACAGCACCTGATTCAAGCACTTCGATATACACAAGACCAACTGATTTTCTCCTGATCAAAAAACGAAAAATCGAATTGGCAGGCAGTCATCTAGTGTTTTAAACGTTCGATCGACCCGAGGAGCGAAAATTGATTCGGACCACTACCTTGTAGCAGCCAAGGTTCGCACTCGTCTTAATATAGCAGCAACTGTGCAATCTAACACAACACGGAAAATTGAGCTGCAAACACAACAGATAGCAGATAACACTCCTTGTCCCGATAATAACATAGAAGCACAATGGCCAAGAATTGCCCACTCCCTGCAAACTGCAGCAAAAGCACTCACCAAAGACCACCAAGAAGGAGGAAACAGCACAAGAAGGAGGAAACAGAATGCTTTGGTGTGGGCAAATCCTGCTGTAGAGATGAAGAAGGAAACCTGGTGACAGATACAGCCAGCGTCTTGAGGATCGGGAAGGAGCATTTTGAAAAGCTTCTGGTATTAAATACTGATTTTGAAGAAGATACCCAGAACTAATAAGATATGACAGTATAGAGTGTACAACACCTAGCCAAGACAAGGTCAGAATAGCAATCAGTCGGCTGAAGAATAATAAAGCAGCAGGTGCCGATGGATTACCAACCGAATTATTCAAGACAATTTGGCTAGAGGAATGATTGGAACTTCAGCATCATGTTTCTCGTGCACAAAAAGGAGATAAGATGATATGTGCCAACTATAGAGGAATAAGTCTCCTTCCCATCACATATTATGTGCTATCAAGCGTGTTGTGTGAACGACTGAAGCCAATGGTCAATAACATTATTGGACCATACAAATGCATCTTCAGGTCTGGCAAATCCACCATTGACCAGAGAATTGAGAAGGAGTCAGTCAGTAAATGGCGACAGTCAGTACAAGCTGATTGTATCAACGCTCAAGACGTCCAGTAGACTCAGACCAACTGTGGAACTTGAGAACTACAGCTTCGAGGTAGTGAACGATTTTATATACCTCGATACCGCCATAAACAAATAGTGTTGGCCAACAGATGCTACTACGGTCTAAGTAATCAGTTAAGAAACAGGTTCATCGCCAGATGAACCATGAGCTGTACCATCTATTCTCGGACATCAACATAGTCAGACGTATCGAGCTGCGGCGACTATGTTGGCTAGGCCATGTTGTGAGAATGGATGAAGATGGCCCAAAAGGCACATAAAAGAGAACCAGCTGAAGGTTCACGCAGAAGGCGAAAGCCACGGATGGGAAGATCAAGTGGAAGGCAACATTGCTGACGCGCCTGAAAATCTTTTTCATAATCATGAGAAAACTACCATTTTTTCCAAAAAATGTAAACATTTCATTAATACCAAAACTATTATCCTATTTTTCTTTACTTTTGCCACTATTTGCACTCATTTTTCCTCTCTCGTTTTTTTTTTTTTTTTTTTTTTGGCAACAACCACCACCACCATTCGTTGTTCGGTTGTTTCTCTTGTTAAAAACCGACTCTCGTCTCTCCACTCAATCGATTTTGGTTAGTTTTGCATTCCATTGTTTCTTTATTTCACTGCTACTAACCACTTAATTGGTGTTACAAAATTCGCATATGTATTTTCCAAATTATTTCAATATAAATGCCAAATACAATATATCAAATAAATGTTGATATGAGCAACAACCCAACCGAATTTTTATACCCTTCACCACACTGTGGTACAGGGTATTATGTCTTTGTGCATATGTTTGTAACAGGCAAAAGGAATCGAGATAGACCCATGGTTCCTTTTGAGAATATGCATAGAATCACTTTCTGATTCAGATTTAGATATAGCTCCCATATATATTTTTGTCCGATATACGGACTTTAGACCCTGCAAATCATCCGATTTGCACGAATTTTTGCATAGCGTACTGAATTAAGTCTATAATGATGTGTGCCAAGTTTCGTGAAAATCGGTTCAGATTTAGATATAGCTCCCATATATAGTTTCGCTCGATTTTTGGTAAATGGTGCACCGAAGTCCCAGAAAATCGTTCGATTTGCACGAATTTTGGTATAACATACGGAATTAATTCTAGAATGATGTGTGCCAAGTTTCGTGAAAATCGGTTCAGATTTAGATATAGCTCCCATATATAGTTTCACTCGATTATTGGTAAATGGTGCACCAAAGTCCCTATATATCCTTCCATTGCACGAAATTCAATACGCTATGCAAATGTGGATTTATAAGTAAATGAAGAAATCAAAATGTGGCCGAACATGTGACAAGTTTCGATGAAATCGGTTTAGATTTCGATATTTTGCTTTAAATTTATTTACATAATTTTGTCACATTGTAAGAAGCAACTCTATATCTGACCAAAATTTAATATAGTTTGCAGAATGACATGTTTAAGTTCATGTTAATGGTCCTTCAAAAATGCAACGTCTGTTAGGATCCCATCTGTTGAATATACCCAAAGTCGGCCCCGTCCGACTTTACTACTTTCCTTACTGGTTAAATTTTGTTTGCAGGTAGTCCATGTTCGACAAAATTGACAATATCGGTCAACTTTAGAGGCATAACCCCCAAGGAAATCCGCTGTAATTTGGTATTTTAGGAACCTTATTGGGAACCGAATCTCCATTATCAATACCCTCGATTTTCAGACGGATTTCAACTGAAATAGCTGTAATTTTGGATACTCATTAGGTAAAAAATCTCTCTACTAAAATTTAAAGATATTGGTCCACATTCAAAACGTACTGATGTAAGTACAGGCTAACATGTGTTAAGTTTTGTTGGAATCGGTTCAGATGCACTTAATATCCATAGATATTTCCTTTCCTTACTGGTTGCATTAAAATTTTATTTCAAAGCATACATACGTAATCAATTTCAATACCTATGGCGAGTAAATACTTCAGGTTTCTTTGGGTTTTAATTCTCAAAATGCAAATTTTCTTTCCCTCAGATGATGAGCTCGATTGTACGGTTTTGTATAACTCAATCTATGCTTAAAACCCTCTTTACATAGTCTCAGATTCTCTAATTCCCAAAATAAACGATTGCCGTCACACTTTAAAGACAATTTGACATATTGTCACAAACTCTGCAAGAATTTTAAAACATGAACATTTTAAATTGCAGGAAAACCAGTTTAAAATTTTTGGTTAGCCAAAACACCTGATACGGATATAATAGGATTGACAATCAATTTTTGTTTTTTCTTTAATTTTATTACGAAAAAATTTCAATTGAAAATTACTTCCAAAAAAAAAAAAACTTGATTGACTAATACCATGAGCGACAACTGTCTCACGCATTGAATGCAATTTTTCTAAAACAACATCCGTTTTTTAAGGGGAAATTTTATTTTTTTTCATTTGACTTTAGTCTATGTCACCACGATTTTTTTTATTTGAAAATCTTGTTCACCTTCACAAAAATACAGAGACACATAGACACACAATGTTGTTGTCCATTTTTGAACAAACCAATATCAATATGTGATCGATGCGTTAATGATCTTCAGAGTCTATGAATTACATACTCGTACATACTCCGTTCAGTCGTCGTACAATTTTTAGTCAATTAGTTAGTTCGTTGTGTGTTTTCTGCAACAAATTAAGTAATTTTTGGCGAACCAAAATTAATGTTGTATTAAAATGGTTTTAACAATTTTATTGACTAATATGGTATTTTGATAGGAACAACATTCGATTACAGCCCAATATATTCGATTAGAGCGTAACAATAGATAATTTTTAAAAGGACCGTGCTGAGAACCCTAACAATGATAGACATTCTCACAGGACATCGTAACCTGCAGTCAGATTTACACAAGATTGGGTGTTCGGGAAGCAGCAGGTGCACAGCGTGTGGGGAAGACAACGAAACGTTGGAACATTTCCTATGCCACTGCCCGGCTTTTGCATGCATCCGAACCCAATTCTTGAAAAACGACACTATTCCTGAACTTAATGACCTAAGGGGGTGTGAATGGAAAATACTAAAGGACTTCTGTAAAAACACATAATTCCTAGAAGAATAGGGAGACCAAACAAAAAATTGAAGAATAATTCCAATCTAAATACCTTTCCTTCCTAGAGCGCACAACAGGCCTCCTATGGCTTTAGTGTATGTCCCATAATGGACATGTGGTGGTTTAAACCACCACTCTTTTCAAACTAACTAACTCTTAATACACATAAGTACTGATTTTTGAAATTGTAATATCCTCCACCATAGTATGGCGGGTATATTAATTTTGTTTTTCCGTTTGTAACTCATCGAAATAATCATTTTCGACCCTATAAAGTATATATATTCTTGATCAGCGTAAAATTAGATGACGATATAGCCATGTCCGTCTCTCCGTCTGTCTGTTATAATCACTCTAGCTTCTAAACGACTTGAGATAGATCGCCAAAATTTTGCATAGAGTCGTCTTTTTTTTTTTTTGCAGGTAGGTCAAGTTCGAAGATGGGCTTTATCAGTCCATGTTTACGCATAGCTCCCATATAAGGGTACCGCCCAATTTTCGGTATTTTGGGTTCCTTAACCCTACGGTCAATAACCAAAAAAGTATACGTAGATCAATAACCGTGGTACATTTGTACCCATCCAAAGATAGCTCTGTAACTCATTAAAAAAGTGGACTATCGTGAGGTTTTTTGTTTTAAATTAGTCTATGCGGATTTGGTCTAGATGTAGGAAGTCAAAATTATATATACATTAAAATAATATATATTTAAATCCATGCTTAAATGATAATCTATCTAATACAATCATAGTAAATTCGTTATAGCTTTCGAATGGGTTAAGCATTTTTAGTTATTTTTTTATTGGGATCTTATTTATGTGTTCCTCAACCCCTCTGCAAATTTTTGTGGCCCTAGACAACATGGGGCCATCAGGGCGACTCGTGGAAGTCAGAAACTACCCTGGTTTTCCCTTGGTATACAGGGACTAAAACAATTATTATTGCCAATTATTCACATTTTATGAGTTTAGAGATTGTGATTGGCACATTTTTAACACTATTTAATACTTTAAAACGTTATTTAATGATAGTTTATATATTTACGTCAATTTAGGATTGTAATAAATCAGACTAATTCGATTATAGAAAAAGTTTCAGGCCCAATATGAAGAATAATTGGATAATTATGGACAATAATCATTGTTTTTGTCCCTGTACACCAAGGGAAAACCAGGGTAGTTTCTGACTTCCACGAGTCGCCCTGATGGCCCCATGTTGTCTAGGGCCACAAAAATTTGCAGAGGGTTTGAGGAACACCTAAATAAGATCCCAATAAAAAAATAACTAAAAAAGCTTAACCCATTCGAAAGCTATAACGAATTTACTATGATTGTATTAGATAGATTATCATTTAAGCATGGATTTAAATATATATTATTTTAATGTATATATAATTTTGAGTTCCTACATCTAGACCAGATCCGCATAGACTAATTTAAAATAAAAAACCTCACGATAGTCCAATTTTTTAATGAGTTACAGAGCTATCTTTGGATGGGTACAAATGTACCACGGTTATTGATCTACGTAGGTAATAACTTTAAAAAATTGTAAAAATTATATATATGGAAAATATTTATAATTTTTTTCTTCGATTATGTGTGAAAATACCTCAAGAATGATTCCTCAAAATTTGATCCAAATATCTCTATTAGTAAAAATTTTACAGCATTTTTATTCAAAAAAAGGTACAAATGTACCCGGTTATTGACCGTAGGGTTAATCGCGTTTTTCAACCGAATTCGCTGAAATTTGCTTCATTGGGTTCTTATTGGGTACTAAATGTCTTCACAAAAAATTATAAATATAGATACACTTTTTCTTGTAGCCCCCATATAACGGTACCTCCTAATTTTCAGTATTTTTGGGGTTTTGATCGTATTTTTCCGCCGAATTAGCTGTAATTTAGTATTTTGAGTTCTTAATGGGTACCAAATTTCTCCACGAAAAATTATAAATATAGGTCAATTTTTTCGGGTAGCCCCATATAAAGGTGCCCCCAATTTTCGATATTTTGAGGTTCTTGAGCGTGTTTTTCAACCGAATTCGCTGAAATTTGGTATTTTGAAGTCGTATATGGTAACAAGTGAAAAAGCGGTAAGTTCGGCGGGCCGAACTTTGGACACCCTCCACCATAGTTATATTGACAGGTACTATAAATGAAAATATAGGGAACATACCAAAAAGTGGACCTATACCGACATTTCTAATAACGGATTATGTAAACCATAATACAAATTTTAGAAATATTTAAAGGATAATTATACCCTCAGCCTTATGGCTAATGAGGGTGTATACACTTTAACACGATGAAAATGTGCCTCATCGAAATATTGGTTCTAGACCCCATGTTTCTTTGGACCAAATCCATTTTAGAAAATTTAGATTCCATCCGAACTTTGTCCATCTTATTATTTCTTCCAAGCTTACTTCAAATTTGAAGATGGGGAATATCGGCCCACTCCTTCTGGAACCTCCAATCAGGGGATAGGTCTAAATGCGGCTATAGTTCATTACCGAACCTTACGTTCTAATTTTTTATCTCTCTATCCTCTGCAGTTGAAATGATTACAAAAGGTTCTTAGAACCAAACTCAAAACGCACAACAAATCAGATAACTATTTTAATATAAAAAAGGAGGTTATATGGGGACTACCCCAAAAAGAGGGCGAATATTAATAATTTTTGGTAGGGAGATTTGTTACCATATACGACTACAAAATACCAAATTGCAGCAAATTCGGTTGAAAAACACGCTCAAGAAATACCGAAAATTGGGGGCTATCCGAAAAAATGGACCTATATTCATAAATTTTTGTGGAGAGTTTTGGAACCTACTAAGAACTTAATGTACCAAATTTCAGCAAATTCGGTTGAAAAACGCGCTCAAGAACCCCAAAATACCGAAAATTGGGGGGTACCCTTATATGGGGGATATCCGAAAAAATTGACCTATATTTATAATTTTATGTGGAGAGATTTGGTACCTATTAAGAACTCGAAATACTAAATTACAGCCAATTCGGTGGAAAAATACGATCAAAACCCCTAAAATACTGAAAATTAGGAGGTACCGTTATATGGGGGCTACCAGAAAAAGTAGACCTATATTTATAATTTTTTGTAGGGACATTAAGTACCCAATAATAACTCAATGTACCGAATTTCAGCGTATTCGGTTGAAAAACGCGCCCAAGAACCCCAAAATACCGAAAATTGGGAGGCACTGTTATATGGGAGCTATGCCTAAACGTGGACCGATATATCCCATCATCGAACTTGACGTGCCTGCAGACAAAAGACAAACCTATGCAAAATTTCAGCACCCTATCTCAATTCCTTCAGAAGATAGCGTGATTACAACAGACGGGCGGACATGGCTAGATCGTCTTAGAATTTTACCTTGATCAAGAATATATATACCTTATAGGGTCGGAAATGAATATTTCGATGAGTTACAAACGGAATGACAAAATTAATATAAAAAAATAAAAAAACCTTTTTAGGGGTAGTTCCCATATACCCCCCTTTTTTATATTAAAAAATAGTTATCTGATTTGTTCCGAGTGTTGCGGTTGGGTAGTCGTTACGGGGAATAGTCAATTTTCAGCCTACAAAGACTATTTAGCCATCTGTTGTAAGCATTACGCCTTCTAAAGATATTGCGATAAAAAAGCTCAAATATGACTATAATGAAATATATCGGCAGACATTTAGGCATCTCCTAAATATAGTCATACCCCCTGCAGGAAAGAATTGAGATAAACAATTAAAACATTGGGTTCAAAATTGGCATATACCGGTCATTAATTAGGCATAGCCCTCATATAATGATATCCCCAAATATTCACTATTTCCTACACTATGTAATCAATATTGGTCCCCCTTTAGGCATACCCTCATATAACTTTGTAATACCACGCGTTATCAGTATCAGGATCTTACAGATTTTAGGAAAAATTCCCATTAAAAATTGCTAAAGTTTGTATTTGGTGTACATAATGGGTTTTTGGTATGTTCCCTATATTTTCATTGCATGTATCTGTCAGTATAACTACGGTGGAGGGTATCCAAAGTTCAGCCGAACTTAACGCTTTTTCACTTGTTTATATTAAAATAGTTATCTGATTTGTTCCGCGTTTTGAGTTTGGTTCTAAGACTCTGTTGTAATCATTTCACATGTGGAGAATAGCGAGATAAAAAATTACAACGTAAGGTTCGATAATGAACTATAGTCGTAGCCCCTGTGTGCAGGTTCAGAAGGTTGTGGACCGATATTTCCCATCTTCGAATTTGAACTAATTTTGAAAGAAATAATAAGATGGGCAAAGTTTGGATGAAATCTAAATTTTCTGAAACGGATTTGGTCCAAAGAAACATGGGGTCTAGAACCAATATTTCGATGATGCACATTTTCACCGTGTCAAAGAGTATACACCCTCATTAGCCATAAGGCTGAGGGTATAACTATCCATTAAAAATTTCTAAAATTTGTATTATGGTTTACATTATAGTTTACATAATCCGTTTTTAGAAATGTCGGTATAGGTCCAAATTAGTGGAGGGTATTCAAAGTTCGGCCCAGCCGAACTTAACGCTTTTTCATTTGTTTTCTTACTTCCATTATACAGATTTAAAAGGGATCAGAATTCCAATTATATATTTAAGCAAATACCAACAAGTTCCACTATTAGTTTCATTCAGCACTTTTCGAACAAATGAGTACGCATTTTAAATACTACATCATCATAAATCAATCGTACTTCTAATTTCACTAAATTTAGTATCAGTTAGTACCAAAAATACTTTAATACTTCTTTTCAACTCTGCATCAGTGACACATATTCCAAATTTTAGAATTCTTTCTCTTCTTCTTTTTACCGCATTTATTACGTTTCGTATCCCTAAGTGAGAATTTGCAACCCTATATCTATCTTACACTCCAAAAGTAATTTTAACTCCAAATTTTAGAATTCCAGCCCATTGGTACCATTCCCCATACGTACGAATTAATTAACTACATGAATCCTGCACCCCAACAGTAATTTTTATTCCAAAATTCAGGATTCTAGCTGTATCCGTTCACACAAAATTAAATTGCGTCACTCGCTCACTACCTTATCACTAAGCTGTTTTATATGTTAAGATTATAGGGTTTTAGATATGGTATAAATTGATAGCCTTTACTTTAGGCGACCATATTTTTCAAATAACCAGTAAGGAAAGTAGTACAGTCGGGCTGGGCCGACTATATGATACCCTTCACCACTTTGTGTATATTCTAAATATGTATCCTAACAGACGACGCGTTTTTGTTTATATCTATATCTGAACCGATTTCGGGGAAACTTGCCAATCATCAGTACGTTGTGTCAATCGGCCTAGCTATCGATCTTTTCACGAAGCTTAGCAACATTATTCTAGACTTAATTCAGTACCCTATACCAAAATTCGTGCAAATCGAAAGATATATAGGGACTTTGGTACACAATTTACCTTAAATCGGACAATGATATATATGGGAGCTATATTTAAATCTGAACCGATCTTTTTACGAAACTTTTCACACATCATTCTAGACCTAATTCAGTACGCTATGCCAAATTTCGTGCAAATCCAAAGATTTCCAGGGACTTTAGTGGACTATTTACCTAAAATCGGGCGGAGCTATATATGGGAGCTATATCTAAATCTGAACCGATTTTCGCAGAACTTTGCACACACCACTCTAGACCTTATTCACAACGCTATACCAAATTTCGTGCAAATCGAAAGATATATAGGGACTTTGGTACACCATTTACATTAAATCGGACGAAAATATATATGGGAGCTATATCTAAATCTGAACCGATTTTCCCAATATGGTTCGTCCTTGGGCCAAATAAGTGACCTATGCCAAATTTCATCCAATTCGGATCATAAATGCGACCTGTACTTTGTTTACAATTTAACATGGACAGACAGACGGACGGACATGCATAAATCGACTCAGAAAGTGATTCTATGCATATTCTCAAAAGGAACTATGGGTCTATATCGTTTCCTTTTGCCTGTTACAAACATATGCACAAAGACATAATACCCTGTACCACAGTGTGGTGAAGGGTATAAAAATTCAATTTTATATGTAAATATCCACACTTCTGGGATGGATAAAAATATTTTAAAAATCCACGCTTCTAAGTCGGATTGTCTATAATTAAAAATCCCCAATATATTTAAAATTCTACATTTCAGGGTCGGATTGTCTATATAAATATTTTGGTTCAGAAAAAAAATTGAAAAAAGTTACGGCAAAAATAGTTTAAAAAATCCATTCTTCTGGGTCGGAAAATTTTTTTTAAGTATCTATGATTTTGGGTCAGATTGTCAGATAAAATCGATTAAAAATCGATGCTTTTGGTTCGGAACATATTAGGTTGGAAAATATTAGGTTTTTTTGTAAATGTTTTAAAACTGTTTTATGTTAGATTTTTAGCTCCTGGGCGATGTTACGACTGCTAACATGCCGGTCAACTTCAATAAATTCTCCGATTTTATCGACATTTTCGACTCTTCCACAGGAAGAGGAATACCTATAACTTTCCTACAGGAAGAAAAAACTTCCAACTTTCTACGAAACCAAAATTGCAGTATCGGAACCATAAACACCATTTACATTTTTAGTCGCTTGTCTTGCATTTTCGCTTTTGTCAATAAATAGCTGTTAAAATGCACCAAATTTTCTCTTTGTTCACTTCCATTTTTAACACCCTGTAACTCACAACTGAATGCGCCAAACAAAAAACAGCAAAATATTATTTACTGCGAAATGTCACTTTTCCAACGGGCATAAATCTGAAATTGTTTGATCGATACTTTACGAGAAATCTATCAGTACAGCCATCTGCCGACAAAATAATAGTTTTATTTTCCCCAACCTAATCTAAGCTATAGTATGAGCAATATCAATATATTGTATTACTCATACGCCATCTGCGACCATTACAAAATTTAGTGGAAATGAAAAAAATAAACCTTACAAATATTTAACTATAATTTAAACCCTCCACCATAGTAATACTGACAAATTTTTGAAATGAAAACATAGGAATCGATTGTTGTAAACCAAATAGAAAATTCAGCAATTTCAATGGGGGTTTTCCTAAAATCTCAAAACCCTAAAATGTTGACCTATATTATTAACGCATGGTACGGTGAAACATGTGTATAAAATCCTGAAAATACTCCAATTTAGAGGGTAATATTATATATGAGGCATACTAAAGCGGGACCAATATTGACAACATTGTGTATAAATTAACAACCACTTGGTGTTTTCATTATATAAGGGTTAGGCCTAATTAAGGGCCGATGTAGCTCAAGTTCCAAGCTAATATTTTAGTTTTGAATCCCAATACCGTCCATCACGCTAAATATTAAATAGGAAGGATGTTTTATATAGGACCTGGTCCTAAATGCGGTCGATACAATTTGGTGGAATACAGCTATATGGGATAACCCCAATACACGGAAAAAATCCGCTAACTATTTTAATATAAAAAGGCGGTTATAAGGGGACTACCCCTAAAAGGGGGTGAATATTAATAATTTTTTGTAGAAAGATTTGTTACGATATACGACTACAAAATACCAAATTACAGCGAATTCGGTTGAAAACCGTGCTCAAGAACCCCAAAATACCGAAAATTGGAGGGTACACTTATATGGGGGCTACCCGAAAAAATGGACCTATATTTATAATTTATAGTGGAGAGATTTGCTATGCAATAAGAACTCAAAGTACCAAATTTCAGCGAATTCGGTTGAAAAACGGGCTCAAGAACCCCAAAATACAGAAAATTGGGTGTACCCTTTTATGAGGGCTACCCGAAAAAATGGACCTATATTTATACTTTTTTGTGGAGAGATTTGATACCCAAGAAGAACTCAAAGTACTAAATTACAGCCACTTCTGTGAAAAAATCGGGTCAAAACCCCCCAAAAACTAAAAATAGAGAGGTACCGTCGTATGGGGGCTACCAGAAAAAGTGAACCTATAGTTATAATTTTTAGTGTAGAAATGTGGTATCCAAAAAGAACCCATTTTACCAAATTTCAGCGAATTCAGTTGAAAAACGCGCTCAAGAACCCCGAAATACTGAAAATTTGGGGGTACCCTTATATGGGAGCTATGCCTAAACGTGGACCGATATAGCCCATCATCGAACTTGACCTGCCTGCAGACACAAGACGACTCTATGCAAAATTTTGGAGTTCCATCTCAATTCGTTAAGACGCTAGAGTGATTACAACAGACAGACGGACATGCTTAGATCGTCATAGAATTTTACGCTGATCAAGAATATATATACTTTATAGGGTCGGGAATGATTATTTCGATGCGTTACAAACGGAAAAACAAAACTAATATACCCTCCATTCTAGCTCTAATTCATAACGCTATACCAAATTTCGTGCAAATCGAAAGATATATAGGGACTTTGGTACACCATTTACATTAAATCGGACGAAAATATATATGGGAGCTATATCTAAATCTGAATCAATTTTTTCCAATTTCAATAGGTTTCGTCCTTGGGCCAAATAAGTGACCTATGCCAAATTTCAAATTTCGTCATAGAATTTTACGCTGATCAAGAATATATATACTTTATAGGGTCGGAAATAATTATTTCGATGCGTTACAAACGGAAAAACAAAACTAATATACCCTCCATACTATGGTGGAGGGTATAAAAATATAACAAAAATGGAAACGCCCCCTTACTTTTCTAGTTCGCTTTGTTTCTTTTTATCAGCTAAACATTTTGTTTACATGCCGATGTGACAATCAATTAATGAATAATTGTTACGCACACTCAACAACACACACACATACAAACATTTTATACATGTGAAGACCTTTCTATCAAGGATATTCATTATCGTTGGCCTAACAAACATGTTTTGTTTTCGTTTGCATTTAATGAAAGTTGTTGTGAACGCATGACGAGAAAAATCGAAAAAAAATACAAAAAAAAAAATTGAAAATTTTTGTTTTCATAGAATAGCAAAAAATAAAAACAGCAACAACAACAACAGCCGCACGACAATAATTAAATTGAAAACAAGTGTTTACAAAATGACAATGAAACGATGTGGCGTCGCACAATACCCCGCATAGAACAACTTTAAATAAAATAACCAAAAGAACAACAACAACAAACACGATGTTAACAGAGTTATAGGCAATTTAAATGAACGGATAAAATCATTCACTTCACATTCAAAACTCAAACACACACACACTCATATATCTACCTATGAATTTGCATACATTTTACGTCCATATGTTATCTTTAATAGGCCCAATTCAGATATTTTTTAAAACCAAATAAAACTGGCAATTAAAGTATTTTTGTTGTTGTTCTTTAGAAAATTTATGGGAAAACAAATGTCAAGCTATTTGGAAAAGGTGTTTCCAGTCGTCAACATCGGCTGATAAATGTTCACCGCCTTTAGCCATCCATTCATCCATCCATGGCAAGAACAAAGCAACACCTTTTCAAGCAGCCAGCCGGGTAACCTACCAGCCAATATATGACCGACTTTAGGACATCCATTATCTCAAAAGTCTTTTGAATTCCAATTTGAATATCAGTTAATAGAAAACGCCTTCAAATAGGTGTCTGTGAATAGTTTACGCTCCATATGGCTAGAAATGATCTTGGCCACACATCTATTATGCTTTGTGAGAACAAAAAAAAAACAACACAAACTGACCAAACCTCAAATTTATCAAATGCGTGTTCAAGAACGCAACAACCAGAACCAGAGCGGTTACACCCCAAAAAAAATGAATCAATGTCCCAAACACGCCACCTCAACGTGGTGCAGTGTTTGGCCCACAACACCTTCACGTATTGTAGTCTAGAGTATTTAGGTTTTTTGTTGTTGTTGTTGTTGTGGACTATCAACAATCTGTCATTGGACAGTGATAAAGTTAACTTCGCTTGCACGGAGATAAATCACTGTGAGAAGACAAATTGGAATCCGTTTTGGTGGGATAAATAATGGAAATATCCAGTCAAGCTTGACCCAGAGATTTTGGTAAAAAGAACAAATGAATAAGCGGATTTTTTAAAAGGGGAACATGAATCCAGATGGTGTTCCGCCTTCGGGGAGCAGAGCTGAATGCTAACGGACGCATCCACAGGTTGCGGATAGCCCAATAGTATTCATTGGGTAGCTGGTTGCGGGCTCAGGGGGAGAGTCTCGGAGGAAATGACCGAGTGCCTATGATCCCTGGGCTGAGGAGGCGAGAATGGCGCCCGTAAATAACCATATCAAAGGTTTGTCTCACTACCTTTCAAAGTTACCCCCTAACGCTGTATGCGATTTTTCGACTGAAGCTGGTGTGGCTACCTTGACAACCTTAGTCTCGAACTTTACATGGTCAGATCTCAATGAACCCCCTCAAGTGTTGACGACCCAAGCTACTCCCCTTGACCTCATGCCCCACTCTCGACGACGTAATCGAGAGACTGGAGAGGCAGTCGGATCTTCTCCTCAATTTAATAGAGAAAAAACCGACTCCTTCCGCCTTAGTCAGGAGAGCATCCTGAATCAGCTCTGGGATGACTCACCCTATATCAGACGAGGAAGACATCATGGAAACTACAGTGATTAGCACTACGGTGACAAAACACGGTAGCGATTCTGGTGTCTCCTCTGAAGCATGGAGAGTCCTCCTAGTTGCTGACTAGGGATGTAAACCCTGGCGAGGTTGAGGATCCGCACTCAATCTCCACGGCCTGTAGTGACGTCGCGAGATTACTCAGGCAGTTGGCTGTCGAAGCGGATACTGATACTGATGAGATTCCCGTCGATAAGATGGATGAGAGACTGACTGGGGAGGCAGTCGGATCTTCTCCTCAATTTAATAGAGAAAAAACCGACTACTTCCGCCTTAGTCAGGAGAGCATACCGAATCAGCTCTGGAATGACTCACCCTTGTCAGACGAGGAAGACATCATTGAAACTACAGTGATTAGCACTACGGTGACAAAACACGGTAGCGAATTTTGGTGTCTCCTCTGAAGCAAGGACCACATGTAAACCCTAGTGATGTCGCGAGATTACTCAGACAGTTGGCAGTCGAAGCGGATACTGGTACTGATGAGGCTCCCGTCGATAAGATGGATGATTCACCAGTACCAGTAACTGCTAGGCAAGTCGATGCCAAGGAGATCACTGCCAAAAAGATGTACCGGAGAGCAGTTAACTACTGTAACCGATTCATCGAACGGGACAGCGACTCCTTCATGGGAAAGGAGTTCCTTTTAATCAAGAGGAACCTCAAATTCATCCGGAAGTTCTGCAGGAACTATCCGAATGATATTGAGAGGGACTTCTTGATTGAAAGGATCCCCCGATCCAGTACAAAGACAACAATGGTAGTCCCTTCAAAGAAGGAGAAACCTGTCGGAGGTTCTAGTACACCTAGGAAGCTGGTGCCTGGGACTTCTAAGCCCTCAGTACCGTCCAAGAGTAAACTGAGTACTGAGATGTCCCAGATACCAGCATCCACAAAGATGGATGGTAGGGGAATGTCGAAGTCGGCCCGAAGGAGAGCCCGTAAAATGGCCTCCAAGAAGGCCGATAAGTCACAACCACCCTCTGTCGAATTGTCAAAGCCGATACCCAAACCTGTGACAATTGGTTTGGGAAAAAATTAAAAATACAAGCTTCAGTTTCTGGGTCGGGAACATAATTAAGTATCCACGATTTTGGATCGGATCGTGGAATCGGTTTGTCAATAATTAAAAATCCCAGTTTCTGGCTCGAAAAAAATAAAAAAAAATATTTGGAAGCAAAATATACGATTTTGGATTGGTTAGTCTATGCTAAAAAATATTAAAATGTTTCACCCTCGGAAAGTCTATGGGAATAAATATTTAACAAGTAAAAAAGTGTCAGTCGGTGTTGCCGACAGATATATACCCTCACCCTATGGTTTGCGGAGGATATTGATCATTTGTGTGATAGATACCAGATGGAGTGTCCAGTGGGTCCCATCTTCGGACTTGACATACCCATGTTAAAGATAATAGGTTGTGCACAGTTTGGTTCAAATCAAACATTCCAATCGCCTGATATTGGATATATAAATGTTGAAATTTTCGATTATTTGAGGGAGAGATTTTGGTAAAAAACAAATGAATTAGCGGATTTTTTTAAAGGGGAAAATTAATCCAGATGGTGTTCCGGCTTTGGGGAGCAGAGCTGAATGCTAACGGACGCGTCCGCAGGATGCGGATAGCCCAATAGTATTCATTGGGCTCAATAACGGGCTCAGGGGGAGAGTCTCGGAGGAAATGACCGAGTGGCTATGATCCCTGGGCTGAGAAGGCGAGAATGGCGCCCGTAAATAACCATATCAAAGGTTTTGGTCACTACCTTTCAAAGTTACTCCCTAACGCTGGGGTGTCATTAGTATGCGATTTTTCGACTGAAGCTGGTTTGGCTACCTTGGCACCCTTAGTCTCGAACTTTACAAGGTCAGATGTCAATGAACCCCCTCGACGACCCTGACGACCCAAGCTACTCCCCTGGACCTCATGCCCCACTCTCGACGACGTAATCGAGAGACTGGAGAGGCAGTCGGATCTTCTCCTCAATTTAATAGAGTTTTCTCCTTCCGGCTCCTTCCGCCTTAGTCAGGACGAAGAAGACATCATGGAAACTACAGTGATTAGCACTACGGTGACAAACACGGTAGCGATCCTGGTGTCTCCTCTGAAGCAAGGAGAATCCGAAGCGGTTGAGAATCCGCACTCAGTCTCCACGGCCTATAGTGACGTCGCGAGATTACTCAGGTAGTTGGCTGTCGAAGCGGATACTGGTACTGATGAGACTCCCGTCGATAAGATGGATGGATAAGTACCAGTAACTGCTAGGCAAGTCGATGCCAAGGAGATCGCTGCCAAAAAGATGTACCGGAGAGCAGTTACTACTGTAACCGATTCATCGAACGGGACAGCGACTCCTTCACGGGAAAGGAGTTCCTTTTAATCAAGAGGAACCTCAAATTCATCCGGAAGTTCTGCAGGAACTATCCGAATGATATTGAGAGGGATTTCTTGATTGAAAGGAGAAACCTGTCGGAGGTTCTAGTACACCTAGGAACCTGGTGCCTTGGGCTTCTAAGCCCTCATTACCGTCCAAGGGTAAACTGAGTACAGAGATGTCCCAGATACCAGCATACCAGATGGATGGTAGGGGACTGTCGAAGTCGGCCCAAAGGAGAGCCCGTATTAAAATGTTTCACCCTCACCCTGGGAATAAATATTTAACAAGTAAAAAAGTGTCAGTCGGTGTTACCGACAGATATATACCCTCACCCTAATAGATATATACCCTCACCCTAATAGGATAATAGGTTGTACAAAGTGTGGTTAAAAACGGACATTTCATTAGCCTGATATTGAATTTATAAATATTGAAAATTTTGACCCTCTGTGGGGGAGAGACCGGAAGGAGTGGACCAATGGGTCTAATCTTCAAACTTGATACAGTCTTGGTAATGGTAATAGACCATTTGAATGTTATTATAAATTAATTTTTAACACAATTTTGACCACTTTGTGGGGGATGTACCAGAAGGAGTGAATCGATATTCCCGATCTTCGAACTTAAACTAAGTTTGGAAGAAATATTAAGATGTGCAAAGTTTGGATGAAATCGATTATCAGTGTTTATATACCCTCATTAGCCATAAGGCTAAAATACTGCTTCAAACTCGGATAAACAAACAATCCCCTCCTGTACTTCGATTACAGATTATAATGGATGCACGGACGGACACACATAACTAAATCGATTCAGCTAGTGGATATATGACGATCGGTATACTAAATGGTGGCGTTTCAAATTGTTATGTGAGTATAAAAAAATCTACGTTCCTGGCTCAGGTAGTTCATGTCCATGTTCAATTCGGTACACTGTGTCAAATTTGTGTGTCACCCCCAAAAAACGTAAGATTTTTGTTGGATCATTTTCATAAATTCGGCCAACAATTTATATAATAGCTATATTCATATCGTTTAAATCGGAAAAAAACATTGGGTCTTCGTCGCACCATTACCATGGGAGATTAGATATAACTCTGAAACGATTTTAAGAAATCTATATAGACTTAGTTAAGTATGATATACAAAATTTAGGACGTCAGGTCTTTGATGCAAACATTTGCACAATCTGAACAGACTTCAAGAAACCAAACTGATTCTCGACTAACTATAGTACGCTCGGCAAAATTTAGTGCCAGTCGTCGGGTCTTGAGTGCATCATTTACATAAAATCGGATGAAAACAGAGGAAAACTAGTAAAGTCGGACTGGGCCGACTATATGATACCCTTCACCACTTTGGGTATATTCTACATATGTATCCTTTGGTGCACCAAGTACATAAAATCGAACGAACATAGCTATATCTAGATCTGAACCGATTTGATTGAAACTTAGCACACGTTATTCTAGACTTCATTCAAAACGCTATGACAAATTTCGTGCAATTCGAATGATTTATCGGATGAATATATATATATATATATATATATACCTTAAATCGGACGAAGAAATATATGGGAGCTATATCTAAATCTAACCCGATTTTCACGAAACGTAACACACATCATTCTAGACCTTATTCGTTACACTGTGCCAAATTTAGTGCAAAATTTGTGCAAATCGAAAACAATTTCTTCTTTTTTGTTTACGGAACTTAAACTTTTCGATTTGGTACACCATTTACATTAAATCGGACGAAAATATATATATGGGAGCTATATCTAAATCTGAACCAATTTCAATAGGGTTCGTCATTGGGCCAAACAAATGAACTGTGCCAAATTTCATCCAATTCGGATCATAAATGCGACCTGTACTTTGTTTACAATTTAACATGGACAGACAGACGGCCGGACGGACATGCATAAATAGACTTAAGAAGTAATTCTATGCATATTCTCATATTCTATCTCGCCTCCTTTTGCCTGTTAGAAACATATGCACAAAGATATAATATCCTGTACCAAAGAGTGGTGAAAGGTATAAAAATAGGAAACTATATCTAAATCTGACACTCCTCCTTAATGATACGATTATATCCTCATCCAAGTTTCCCACCCCTTGGAAATATGATTTTCCTTTTCTGTCCACTGTGTTAGAATAAAAAGTGAGTGGCGGTGGTGTTCTTGTTGCAAATACATTGCGCGTGAGTAAATGTAAAATTGCTGCGTGCATATCTACATACATACCCACATATGAACTTTTGTCATTTGCTCCTGTTATCGTAATAGTTAAATTTTGCAAATCAAATGACTTTGCTAGTGGTAATAGGCCTTTTAACTGGCCCGTTTGTCGATTCTGTTGCCTGGCTGCCAAATGTTTGCCATTGATATGCCGTTCGAACATATGGAACACAACAGCAACAGCAATGCTCGTTTGAAAGCGAAAACAATAAAATATATTATTTTCGCTTAGAAGTTATTTGTGTGTGTGTGTTGCTTTACATACATTTTGTTTTCTATGTTTTTTTTTTTTAATTTTCGATCCAGTTGCGTGCTGTTTCGTATGGAATCTCAAGGTAGCCATATGCAGATTTCGTTGCAAATTTAGATTTTAACTTCGATGATATTCAGAGTTCACAACCCAGAGTCACTTAAAATAATTTATGAGTGAGTGAGTGAGTTGCAACAACAAGTAACAAAAAAATGCATGTTTCATTTTGCAGGTTTTTGGCTGTAATTGCAGGCAGTCGAAGGTATGTTGGCTGTGTGAAGGAGACCAACAAACCAACCAGACTGGCAAACACTGGCAACTGCAACAGGTAACGACGCATGCGTCAAATGTCACGCATTTTGTAATAATGGATTTTAGAAAAAAATTTGTTCATTTGTCGCAAAAATTCGATTTTTGATGTTGTTTTTGTAGTCTACGATTTGAAACTTGTTTCAAAATTTCAAATTTCTGTTCTCATGCGTGGAACGCCATAAAACCACTAATGTTTAGTTTTCCGAGTTAGTTATTATTCAAGAATTACAAAATTCTAAGATTACGTTTCTAGAACATTTCCACGATCAATGACGTGATATTTATGTGCTTGAAGGAAATGTATATGCATATGTATATAACATTGAATGAGTGGTTTCATCGGAATTGGTGGTTTCACCAAGATCTGTATCGTCCTTTCACCACAATGAGGTTAAAATTTAAAATAAACTAGCTGGACCCGTGGCGCTTCGCTAAAGTGATTAACATAGGATAGTTCACGTAGAAAACTATTTGTATTAAGTTTAAATGCTATTATTTATTGATAGGATTGATTGATATATAATATAGTAGCCCTAATTACCATCAGATTTTAAGAATATGGAGAATGAGGAAGCAATTCAATGTCTAATTGGTAGATTTTTGCCATAACTTTCAATAAATTGGGGTTCGTAAAAATGGACCCATATTTTATACATTTTCTCATATCGATGCTACTACTTCTGCAAGGTACTACTTGTAGGATATCGCTCCCCGTTTAGATATAACGTTTGGAAATGTTGTTTAGCCTAGATGTAAATTGGTATTTTGGTTTCTTAGTGGGTAGCAAATCCTTCTACCAGAATTTATTAATATTTGTCCACGTTTTAGGGAAGGCTCCATATAAAGGTACGTCTCAAATTTTTATATTTTTTGGGAGAGGAAAAATATCAATATTGTCCCGTATTTCACAGATTTCAGATTATTATAACTTTTAATCCATCATCTGCATTTCGCTTCTGGATATCTCCCAATTATTGCTGATGCATACTTTTATTCGTTTTCTTCAATTCTGATTTTGACCAAATTTTACTTCCTTTTCATTTAATACGGCATTTTTTAGTACGTTTACATTTAACCGGATTTCGTTAACCCAGTGGGTTTCAATTGTCAATTCCTTTGCATATATGTAAAATAAATCCTCATAAAGTAGGTTAACCCGGTAAAAAGTTCTAATGTAAATGCCGTTTTACATTATAACTTTTTACAGGGTTAACCTACTTTATGAGGATTTATTTGGCATATATTCAAAGGAATTGAAAATTTAAACCCACTCTGTTAACCAAATCCTGTGTACATATCTGAGTAACATGTGTACATATTTTTATGAACATACTTATTCAAGATATTCAGATATATGCATAGAAAATAAATATAAGTTCAGAGGTATGATTACGGTAGATGCTATAACTTACTTACTTGACTGACTACGAAAATTTCTGCAAAGTCTATAGATAGTTTTTTAAGGCATAGTTTTTTAAGATATATTTTGAGAATTTTCCATAATTGACAATTACTTAAAGATATACGCTGCCCATTTTCACCCAAAATATGTCCAAAAAGAACTTCGAAGAGATGAAACCATAAAGGTTCGATATAAAATGTGTAGAAATGCTAATATCTTTCAAAATATATTTTGCAACATTTTCGTGGATTTTTCTCAAAATGTTCTTTCATTAAAACCTTTCCACTTTAATGACAGACTACTAACAGAAAATTTATGTCAAATCGGTCCAACCGTTTCTTTAAAATAATTTTTTCAAGATTTCCGCGGATTTTTCTCAAAAATTTTCTTCATAAAAACCTTCCCACAGCAATTACCGACAACTGAAAGAAATTTTGAGTCAAATCGGTCCAGCCGTTCTCAATTGATGCGTTAGTATACATTTTTCTTGATCCATTTTTATATATAGATATATGGAAGGTTATGCCATGAAATATTTGTGGTAGATTTAACACCCAATGAGAACCAAATAGATCCCATTTTTTAATTGGAAGATTTATTTGTTGTTGAAAAACAGGTCCAATATCTCCAAAATACCGAATTGTACCAAATTTAGTAACCATAAGTATGAACTTCTCAAACTGAAACCTGAACCCCAATCGTACACCCCTACAGTGACCCCAAACTTTATTTTTCCCATTCTATCGGTTCACCCAAATTCAAATTGTACCAATTATAGTACGATTTAGTACACCCACAACCCCACAGTGATACAAAATCCAAGTGTAAGGATTCCAACACTATCGGTTCACCCACAATTCAAATTGTACAAAATTTAGTACACAATAGTACCAATTTCCAAAACTTCCTACATACCCCAATCCTACACTTCCACCGTGATCCTAAATAAAAATTTCATGATTTCAACTCTATCGCTTCACCCACAATTTAAATAGTACCAAATTTGGTACACATTAGTACAAAATTCTAAAACTTCCTACATATTTTAATCTTACACCTCCACAGTGATCCTGACTCAAAATTTCATGATTCTCGCTATATTGGTTTACCTAAAATTCAAATTGTACCAAATTTAGTACCATTTAGTACCCATAAGTATACATTTGTTAAACTGAATCCTGACCCTAATCCTACATTCCTACAATGATCGTAACTCCAAATTTCATTGTTCCAGCCCTATCGGTTCACCCAAATCCAAATTGTACCAATTATAGTACGATTTAGTACTTTTCGTATACATAAGTAACAAATTTCCAAAACCACGTCCCAAACCTACACTCCGACGGTAATGTTAACTTCAAATTCCAGCTCGATTTGTTTCTCCATATTAAATTTATACCAAATATAGTGCTTTGCTATATCTATTCTACACTCCATCAATGACCCTCATTTAAAATTTAAGAGTTCAAGCTCTAACGGTTCGCCAAATACAAATGGTATCACATTTAGTACTTTTCGTACCGTTCTCGTACGAATTTCCAAAAAACCCAGCCTTATCTGTCACCTTTATACCAAAAGTGACCCTCACCCAAGATTCTAGCTTCAGCCGAGGGCGTTGATGAATCGTTAAGTCTGTCAGTGAATTACTTTACTCTTTTATTAGTATAGATTGACCCTTTTTGAGGAAGGTACCAGAGTAGAGGCAGATGGGTCTTAGCTCCGGACTTGATATAGACTTGGTAATGATAATAGGTTGTGCAAAGTTTGGTTCAAATCGAACATTCCACTCGCCTGATATTTAATTTAAAAATATTGTCAATTTGGACTCTTTGTGGGGGGAGGTACCAAAAGGAGTGGACCAATATGTCCCAACTTCAAACTGGATATCGGCTTGGAAAAGGTAATAGGTTGCACAAAGTTTGGTTCAAATCGGACATTCTATTCGCCTAATATTGGATTTACAAATATTGAAAATTTTGATCATTTGTGTGGGACGTACCAGAAGGAGTGGACCAACGAGTCCCAACTTCAAACTTGATATCGGCTTGGTAAAGGTAATAGATTGTGCAAAGTTTGGTTCAAATAGAACATTCCATTCGCCTATAATGGATTTCTAAATATTGAAATGAAATTGACCCATTGTGGGGGAGGTACCAGAAGGTGTGGACCTATGGGTCCCATATTCGGACTTGATCTAGGCTTGATAAGGTTTATAATTTATACAGTGTTTGGTTCAAATCGGACATTCCATTCCCTTGATATTGGATTTATAAATATTGAAAATTTGGACACTTTGTGGGGGAGTTACCAGAGGGAGGTACCATGGACAAAGGGTCCCATTTTCGGACTTTATCTAGGCTTGGTAAAAATATTAGGTGCAAAGTTTGGTTGATATTCCATTCGCCTTAT